>NW_006399798.1:17218297-17260415 GCF_000299155.1 Elephantulus edwardii | reverse complement strand
AAAAGAAAAAAAAAGACTATCTAAATTAATGCCAATCGAAAGAAGCTAATTAATGAAGTTTTAATCAACTAAATAAACTGAGAGAATGTATACCAAAGATACGATATCTGTGTAGGACAACAGGAAAAAAACCACTTCTGGCTTGTTTCAGTAAACACTGCCCTAAAGAGCTAGTGCACTGACCTCTAATTCCTTCTCATCAAACGTCTTCAGCAGATGCTGTGGGATTACTTCATTGAATCCCTTTTGCAGAGCTAGGAATTGAGCTTCAATGCCTCGTAAAAATCTCCAGTTTACATACAGCCTGTAAAATTGGACAAGAGCATCGTATGATCACATATATTCAGATTTAGTAATTATTATGAACTTCTAACTCAGAAATGTAGCACCTGATTAATTTAAATCTAACGTGGAAATCTTTCAGATTAATGGGGATATAAGGAGTTCCTAAACTGTGACATGGTTCAATACAGATACAATGTAGTCATCTCCACTACAAAAGTGGATAAATAATCTAACTCTTCAAATCAAGAGAAACTCCTAATAAACTGAACGTTTACTAAAACTGACAGAAAGTCACTAGGTTAGTATCTGAATCTTCCTCCCCTCAAATGATAGAATATTTACAAGTTAAAATCTTGATGAAATTTCTTTCTAATCTTACACCACACACGTCCGTAACCAACGGAGTTCATGCAGAAAGTACAAAAAAGTATTTCTGTATTGCAACCTACAGCAGCTACACTAAAGATGGTCCCAATGACCATACCTCCTGTATTTACACCTTTGCACAGTCCCTCCACACTGACCAGGGCTGCCATGTGACTCACTTTAACCAAAAGGCAGCAGGAGTTTTGGGCTACACCTGAAAGAAGACCTGTTAGCTTTCACACTTGGTCTGGCTATCTTTCTAGGGAAAAGGAGGCCATGGGGAAAGGAAAAGGTCCCTGAGGAGAACCAAAGAATGGAGACAACAAAGAGAAGGGAAGAGCTAGGCAATATGACCCCTAGTTGTGCTGTTCCACCAAGCCCCAGCCACTGCAGCTACCAAATATGAAGAAAGGCCATCCTGGCATTTCAGTCCCAGCAGATTCACCTGAACCAAGACATGTACCATTTATTGTGGGCTTACCAAATACTGACCCACAGAGCTATGAAAAATAGTAAAATGACTGTTGTTTTAAGCCACTAAATTCTTTGGTAATCTATTCTGTAGCATAAGTAAGACTGCCGAAACATTTCATCTTGTGGTCATTCTAGGACAATAAGGATTACTTACCTGACATATTCTTTTTTATTTTCTTCAGTTACTGGGATACTTTTGCCATTTGGTTTAAGTTCATGCTGAATAATTTCACCATATGCATTATGTTCAACACAAAAGGTATGGTCCAAGACACCTGTAATATCATTCTCACTAGAAAAATGAGAGAAGATACTTAAATGGAAAATCTAAGATACAGATCCTACAATATTAACTGATAAAGAGATAAAACTAAGAGAGCTTCATGGTATGACAACTCTAAGGATAAATTAATTCTATATTATAGAGAGTATATATATAGAGAGAGTATGTATGTGTGTGTGTATATATATATATATAGAGAGAGAGAGAGAGAGGGAGAGAGGGAGAGAGGGAGAGAGGGAAAATATATAGAGAGAGCGAGAGAATATACACATATATAAAAGTGTAAATAAAACTTGGTTCTTGGGTAAAAAAACCAAATTGCTTTAATCTTCATAAACACTGAAAACACTATTTCCTGTATAATGAAAAAGATGCCAACCAACACTGATACAGGGAGTCTTCTATTATGCTAGTAGTCATTTAGACACTAAGCCCTACTTGAATCTAAGTACCTCAGAGTGATTATGCAACTGAGAATCGTCAGTGGCAAAACTACTTGTGCATCAAGTTTTGAGTTGGTTTTTTGGGTTTTGTTTTTTAGAAAAAGCACTGCCGATATAACTTAAGTTGTGATGATTTAGGTTGTGTGTCAACCCTGACTGTCTTAACTGCCCAAGACCCTCTGATTTGGCAGCTGTGATGGAGTAATTTCCATGATGAGATCTGCTATGAGCAGCCTATAAGCTGAGGCATTTCCTCAGGAGTGTGGCCTGTATAGAATAGACATGGACATCTAGCAAAGTTCACTGGATTCTTCCTCTAGGGGGATCTTCACTTGGTTCATTACTACATGACTTTCAGTTCTTCAGGCTTGAGCCAGCGACCTGCAACACTGTCTACTACCCCCGGATTCATTAGCTTCTGAAGCCTAGAGCCTGCAGTCTGCTCTGCTCATCCTGGACTTGTCAGCCTCTAAAGCCTGCAGTCTGCAGTCTGACTTGCACACCTTGAGCCCATCAGCTCCTGCAGCTATGTCAGAAGTCTTTTTCCTGACATCTGACCCACGGACCTGGGACTTGTTAAATTTTATAAGCACGTGCACCTTTTGTTATCAGATTTGTTATCAGAGATTGAGTAATCTCTCTGTCTCTGTGTACATACACATTTATCTATTACATAAAACCCAAGCCCACTGCCACTGAGTCAACTGCAACTGAGACTTATCTCTACTGCCTTTCTGAGGCTGTAAATCTCCACAGGAGGAAACTGCTCCTCTCTCCCCAGGGTAGTCACTGGTAGCTTCAAACCACTGGGCACGCAAGGCCTTTGGGTTAGCAGCACAATTATGCTGTAAGTTACGCTACCAACCCCCCATATATATTTGAAAATAAAAATCTCACTGGTTTTGCATCTCTAGAAAAACCAAACTAAGACATTCAACTAAAAACCTCTTGCAAAGCAAAATCAGTGTGTGGAGATATCCTTTTAAAAGTCTGGATTCAAAATTACAACTTCATTAATAGCAACAATAGATGAACAAATGCCAAAGTTGGAAAAAAACATCACATACAGGAAAATCATTTTAATTAGTATTTTTTTAAAACTAGAGCGCACAAGATTTTGTTCTAACAATAAAATAAAAATATTTTCTGTGCATAGTTTTCCATTTAAAAAGTACATCCATTTAGTAACGTATCTCTTAAAAACTCAAATGCTAACTATAATAAACAGATAGAGGATTTAATACATACAGTATCCACACTAAACTGTTATGAAGATCTGGATCAACTAACTCCATGTCATCCAAAGTAATTGACTTCCCAAGCAATTGTTTGTAGAACGGTAATGTGAAACCACCATCGATATAATGTCCATGAAACACAGCCATTCCCATTATCCGGCCAACAAAGTGGAAATAGGATAAATGCTCCTGAAATTTGAGAGTTCATATAAACATTCAAGTGAGAAGTTATCCACAAAAATTTTAATAAAAACTAAATGTTTAAACAACATTAATCTGATAACAAGTATCAAAATCATACTCTAGTTTATTACTTTTTAAGTGGGATATACTATCCTATCAAAGTTCAGTGGTCATTAGAAAATGTTTCTGTAGCGCATTCTCAAGAGTCTGTGCTCCATATAAAATAATCTATTGTGCTGGGTCACAGCTTCTCTCAAAAGGCAACTTTGAAAAGTCATCTTTAGAAATGTCCAAATAATGTCCCTGCAGCTTCATTAAGACTCTCAGACTCCTGCTTGCTCGCTCTTCCCTCATCTCTTGTTGGGACTTTCTGAACCTTACTCTGTCATGGGAAAATAGTTTACATTACTAAACCCTCTTCCCACTACCTTGATCTACTAGAAACTATATGTCAAAACGGTGGCAAAAATGTGGTGCCTGTCTTATATCAGAATCCCAATTCTGCCCTAAATAATTTTACATATTTACGGAACATATTCAATCCCTATTAACACAAATTTTCCCCATCTGGAAAAATGAAGTCTAATTAGGGATTCTAAAAGGACTAAAATGAGATGATGAAATTCACTGACATGTTACACACTCAACAATGTGAGCTGGTATTAGAAGCAGTGCTGTAATGGAACTTATTTTAAAATCATCTCTTATAACAAATTATCTACAAAGAACCTGACATTTCCACAATGTTTGTATAATTTGCTTTTTCCTTATAATTGTTTTAATACTGAGATATTTATATTTTAAAATTCTTTTACTTCAAGAGAGCTCTGGTGGCCTAGTGGCAAGAAGCTGCACTATAGTCCCAGAGGTATGTGGTTCTAATCCACCAGATGCTCTGCTGGAAAAGGAGAGGCAATCTCCTCCTGTGCCAGTCAGATCCAATTTTCCAATTTGACACTACACACACAAAATAAAATAAAAAAAAAATTTAAAAAAGAAATTCTTTTACTTCTCCATATATTAAGTAATCTTTAAATTTATTTTTAACTTCCCTTTTCTATTTTAATATTTTGTTTTCTTTTGTATCTTAAAATTGCTTTTATTCTCAAAAAGAAAAGTATATTCATCACAAAATAGTTCACAACAATCTGAAACAAGAGATGCATTGGAAAATGGACTGGGGGAAGGAGAAGGAAGAAAATGTCCAACAATGAATGAATTTTTTTTTACAAGGTAAAAATAAATAAAATATGTTAAGTATAAAAAGAATTATAAAAAGTTCTCATGGTACCTATCAATTCTAAAAAAAAAAATTTTAAAGTCCAGAAATGCAGGCAAGCAAAAAAGAAAAATCTCCTAAAATTTATTATCACAAGGTAGCCACTTTCACTAAGTATAGTGTAGAGCCTTTCAAAGGTACACATATAAATATAAAAACTATTCTTTTATAACATACCTTTTATCTAAGGTATAAATGAGCATCATCTTTCCAGGTTACTATCTATTATTCCATGATATCATAAGGGACCAGTCCTTGGAGAGGGACGTCATGCTTAGGAGGGTGAAGGGACAGCACGAGAGGAAGATGAGATGGACTGGCTTGGTGAATGGGGTAACGGTGATGAGTGGGTCAGAGACAATAAGACTGGCACAGGATAGATAGAGCAGGGAATAAGGCTGTTGTACATTTGGTCGCTATGAGTCACAAGCAACTCAACAGCACATAAAAACAACATCTTCAGGGGAGTTCTGGTGGCCTAGTGGCAAGGAGCTGCAACTACAATCTCAGAGGCGCACGGTTGGAATCCACCAGATGCTCTGCCGGGGAAGGAGGGACAATCTCCTCCTGTACCAGTCAGATCTGATTTGATGGTACACTCACACAAAAATAATAAAATTAAAAAAAAACCAACCAACCAACAAAACAAACAAAAAAACACATCTTCTCAGTGGTTATACAATATATCCTTATTTAGAAAGATAAGAGAAGTAACAGAAAAATGATAAACTGGTAATAATATGCACACCCATGTTTATCACAGCTTTGTTCACAATAGCAAGGAGGTGGAAATAACCTAAGTACCCATCAACAAACGAATGGATAGAGTAGCTGTGGTACTGTGGTATATTCACACAATGGAATACTTCCCTGCATTGAAAAACAAGGAATTTATGCAATATTATTCCGAATGGCTTACCCTGTAGGACATTATGCTGAGTGAAGTATCTAAGTCACAAAAGGACAAATATTGCATGGTGCAACTATTGTAAAACAGGACTGAACTCAGGGTTGGGGGAGATTGAGAAAGATGGGTTCAATAATGTATACTGCATTGAAACAGATAAGGAAGAAAACTGTTTAAAAGGGATATGTGATTAGGTATTTTTGTCATGACAGGAGTCCAGAGCGAAGGCTGCATAGTGTAGTGGACCTGGGGGGGAGGGATTGTAAAACATGAAAGAATTTTTCTTTTACTTTTCCAAGAGGGCAATGTACTGGGGGGAGGGTTGGGAGAGGAGAAAAGTGTAACAATGAATGAATGGAAATCCAAAGTCTCTGTAAATTTTCATTGAAATTAATAATAAAAAATGTAAGCAAAAAAAAAAAATTTAGTAACAGCACAGTATAGTAATAGCTGCTAACTCTGCTAACTTTGTTTAACTTTAACAATGTACTAGGAGCGACCTGTAGGTGTACAGTCCCATGTGATCAGCTCCTCCGCTCTGAGGTACACGTTATTAGCAATAAGGAAACTGAAGCATAAGTCAATGAATTTGCTCAAGGTCACAACATGATCTCACATCTTTCTAATTCTAGCATCTATGCTCTTACCCATTTATGCTATTCTTTCATATCACAATTTAATCAATTCTCTTCTTGTGGACAACTCTGTTGTTTCCAGTTGTAGTTACTATATATTACTATGCAATAAACTTTTTTTTCTTGTTTTGTACTGCTGAGTTAGATCCAAATGGCACAGGAGATTGCCCCTCCTTCTCCAGTCGAGCATCTGGTGGATTTGAACCCCATGCCTTTGGGATTGCAGCGCAGCTTCTTGCTACTAGGTCACCAGAGCTCCCTTACAACAAGCATTCTTATACTCAAATTGTAGCACATATCCATAGTCATTTACTTAGAAATATATTTTAGAAGAATTTCAGAGTCAAAGATATAACCAGAACAAGAGAAACAATTTCAATGTAACAAATTCTATTCATATTTAAAGATGAAAAGCATTGAAGTTCTCAAATTCATTCGTAACAATGTAACCATAAATCATACCGGATTAACTGCAGAGTCAGGATTGATCTGCAACGTATAGATATCATCTCTTGAATACTGGAAAAGGCCATAGTATGGATTCAACATTTCATGAGATAACAAATACAACCACTCTCTAGAAAAGATATAGCAAATGAGTTTTTAGTTAATAAATTTTTATTAAGATATGCCATTGATTAATCACTTTAACCAAGAGTTTTTAATACACTCACTCCTCACTTATTGGCGTAAGATTCCAAAGACCAGGTCATTACACTAAAATGGGTATTATGTGAAAATGGAGAATGACGGCATCAGATGACAAAACAAAGAGGCTGGCCACACCTTTACATAACTGCTAACCTACATCGCCTAAACACCAACCCACTGAGGATAATGGCCTGGCCAAGCTGACACATGACCTTAACATCACAACCACACTGGGCTCACCTTGTAGGACAGTGTTCATTACTGCCAGTCAATGTCATTAATGTGCAAGATAGCTGGGATGTAAATTGTTTAGTCATTTTGTAAATATGAAATGCCAGATAGTGAGACAGTCAATAAATGAAAAGTAGGTGTAGAAAGAAATGAAGCACTAACTACAGATATGTAAGAAGATACAGAAAAGTCAATGTCAAACTAGCAAATTAAATCAAAACAGCACATGAAAAATTCCTATTTTATCATCCAGAAATCTGTTCTCACTCAACTCTGGGTTAAGTTACTATTCAGAAGCACTAACTATCATTAGATATTTGACAAAACAGAAGGTCAGCAAAAAAGAGGAAGACTTGGACTGACAAGAGTGACTTTAACAATGGTCTCAAACATGGCAACAGTTGCTGAGTGCAGGACTGGGCCATGGTCATTCTACTACTGTAGACAGGGTTGCTCTGAGTAGAAAAGAAACTAACAGTACTTAAAATCAAGGAAGTCTCAAGATGGTTTCGGTGGTTTCTGACCATGGCAAGCTGAGTGAATAACATGAAATGAAGAAGAAGAGAGACTTTGATAAACAACCAGGTTTGTAGAGAACATCTCATTTGGCAACAATGATCCATTAGGAAATTCTAAAATATTCTTTTGGTACCAATACTATTCTTAACCTCTTTAGGACTGTCCTCTGTCTGCAAACATTTGGGAATATTCTAAAAAATTGATGTGAAAGAGAAGATTACACGTCACGAAGTATCTTGCATGTCTAAGTATGGGGCTCTACATGTCATCCACTGATGAGCAAGCCTTTACCTGGCAACTCCTCCATAGTCAAGGCCCTCTTCCCCACGGAATTTGATCATTAATCGCTTCCACAGATCTTTCGGTCTCATTTTCATGACCTGTCGATATGATTCCTGAAAATTTTAAATATCTGATTTAATATTGTTTTTAAATTTTTATTTTATACTGGTTCATGTACACTGTTCTTCAATATTAAGTGTTTTTAACCAATTACTTAATTTTTCCCTCCCATTTTATCCTCAAAGCATAAGATTTTTTAAATTAGGTAAATTTTGTAACATTCAAAATAAAAGATAAACAAAATAGTTTAGACTTCATGGAACTTTAAAAAACAAAATGGATATAGTTTAATAATAATACTGAAATGGTACAGTAAAAGCCCACTATAATTGCAATATATTTTGGGCATGTTGCCAGGAGGGACTAGTCCTTGGAGAAGGGTATCATGCTTGGAAGAGTAGAGAGTCAACACAGAAGAGGAAGACCTTGAATGAGATGGATGCATACAGTGAGTCTGGCAATGGGGTTCAGTGTGTCTGAGACAGTGAGGCTGGCACAGGATAGGGCCAAGTTCAGAGCCCTTGTTCACAGAATGGCTATGAGTCACAGTAGACTTGATAGCACATAACAATAACAATAGTTGTGAAACTCCATGTTTTAGTTCTAGAACCACAATAATGGTTCCACTCACATATTAAAGGTAACATTTGAAAGAACAAATTTTCAAAAATTGCCTTACCTAATACAATGTCACAGGCACCAACAGAAAGTAAAAAGAAATTTTCAAAAGAATGTAAGTAATCATTAATTTGAATCATCATTAAATTGGCAATGTTTTATAACTTTCATCATTAAATTGGCAATGTTTTATAACTTTAAGATAAAAATAAGGCCAGAACTGTTTTGAGCGAACAAAGTTCATGCTTTGGGATTTTGATATTCCCAAATATCTTTAAAGAGGGTAAAACCCCTGTACCAATTTTTCTGTTTTTATATAAATGTTATATTTTACCTCAAAAATTTCTTCCCTGGATACCTCAATACGACAGTGACCAGCCTGAGGCTGTTGTTGGGAAAGTTCTTGACGTAAAATTTTGAGTTTCTGAACCAGGTCGCGCTTGTACCTCGGGACCGTCAGACACTCTGTGTCATCAGGACACAATGACACCACTTGCTGCTGCTGCTGGTCTTTCAGTTGGTTCTGCCGGCTAGATGGGATCAGAGAGTAATCAAGTATTTTAAAATGAAAAGAACTGGAAAGGTACGGGGCTCAAATTCACTAGCTGCTCCACACAGGAGATTGGCAATCTCCTCCGGAGTGAAAAACTGCCTCTGAAAACCCACTGGGGGGTCAGCTATGGGTCTGACTCGATGGTTACACAACATCGTCATTGTAAAACAAACCTAGTTACATCATTTTTAAGGCTTACTCAGGCATATGCTTGGCTTAAGTCCTAAGGTTTATTTCTCTTATTACATCTTATGGATGGATTATGAAATCGATTATTATCTATAAAGGTGGATGGAGCTGCTGAGAACAAATCTCTTAAATAACATTTCCCTTCTCCTCTACATAGGTTGTCTTCATTCATTTAAGAATCATGCGTATCTCATACCTTTTGCCTATATCTAGAGCCTGCTCTAAGTGTCCTACCTGCAAGCAACATAGAGGAAGCTGAACAAATAGACCAGTGTAGATGAAAAAGCATATCTAACTGCAAACATACAGCTTTCTTTTCTTTTTTTAAAAAATTTATTATTTTATGTATGTATACCGCCAAATCAGATCTGACTAGAACAGGATATTGTCCCCCTTCTCCAGCAGGGCATCTGGAGGATTTGAACCATACATCTCTGGGATTGCAGTGCAGCTTCTTGCCACTAGGTCACCAGAGCTCCCCTTAAATATACAGCTTTCTACAACTACCTGAAAGCAATCTCCCAAACACAGTAGAAAGATTAACAAATAATAAGAAATATTAATCATTCTACATGCCAAATATGACATCATAATAATAACAAAAATTATAAATGACAAAAGGATACTTGTCCTGTTTTCTTTTTTTTTTAATATTGCTCTGGTTTATTTAAAAATATAATGGTGGGGAGCTCTGGTGGCCTAGTGGCAAGAAGCTGCACTGCAATCCCAGAGGTACATGGTTCGAATCCACCAGAAGCTCTGCCAGAGAAGGAGGAGCAATATCCTCCTGTACCAGTCAGATCTGATATGATGGTACATGCACACAAAATAATAATAATAATAATAATAATAATAATAATAATAAATGGTGTGGTTTTTTTAAAATTTGTTGTGTGCATCAAATCAGATCCACCTGGCACAGGAGGAGATTGCCCCTCCTTCTACAGCAGAGAGAGCATTTGATAGATTCAAACTGCATGCCTTCAGGACCGCAGCGCAGCTTCTTGTCCTATTATCTCTTTATTCTCTAAACATAAAATACTATAAATTGCATCCAAGAATCTTCCCCACCCCTTGTTGCATACCCTCCATTCAGATCTGACTGGCACAGGAGGAGATTGCCTCTCTTTCTGCAGCAGAGTATCTGGTGGATTCGAACTACGCACCTTTGGGATTGCAGCAGTTTCTTGTGACAAAGCTACCAGAGCTCCCTCAGGAATCTTTTTTCCCCCAAGTACCTTTTTTAAAAGAGCCCTACTATCAGATGCTCTACCAGATGCTCTGCTGGAGAAGGAGGGGCAATCTCCTCGTGTACCAGTCAGGTCTGATTTGACGGTACACGTAAAAATAATACAATGAAAGTTAAAAAAAAGAGCCCTACTATACAATAGTTAATTCTAATAAGCTGTCAGAAAATTAAAAGTTATATCGGTATGATAAGTTTCTTATTTACCAAACAAAATGTTATACCAACACCAATATTATTCTTAGAGATACCTACACAGAAAACCATTTTGATAAAAATGATAAATTACTATTAACACTTATAAATAACATATTTTAAAAAGGTGCTCTGAAATATTATTCCCTAACCAATGCCAAAATAATGAGATTTTTAATATAGCACCCCATAATCAACTAAATAAGCTTACAAAAAAGCATGAATTTGGATATACCTCACACTAAATAAAAATATTAATCACAGACTTGAATCTAAAACTTAAAAGGACGACACATCTAAACACTGGAGAAATCTTTTATGTTCTGGGTTAGACAATGATTTCTTAGACTGAACATTAAAAAGACAATCTATAAAAAAACAAATGGAAAAACTGGAATTCAGTCAAAATTTAAAAGAAATCTGCTCTTCAAAAAGCAATATTAAAATAAAGGAAGGAAAATTATACAATGGAAGAAAATTCTTGCAAGCATCTATCAAATTAAGGTTTATAGTATCCAGAGTATCTACAGAACTGTCTAAAATTAACAGAAATAAAACAACTCCATTTATAAAAGGGCAAAGGAATTTACTAAAGACACAAAGATGGCAAATAAACACATGAGATGCTCTAAATCATTAGTTACCAGGAAAATGCAATTTAAAGTATCACTAAGATAGTACTACTATTTTCATTGCTGTCAGCTCACAGCTGGCCCTCCGGTATCAATTTCATGGGAGGAGACTGATCATCTTTCTCCTGAGGAGCAGCTGGTAGATTCGAATCTCCTGCCTTTGGGCTCACACCTCAACTCCCTACCCACTACGTTATCAGAGTTCCCTAGATACTTACTGATGTATAAAATTAGTTAAGATTAACCATAATAAGAATTGAGCTCTGGTGGCCTACTGGCAAGAAGCTGCACTGAAATCCTGAAGGCAAACAGTTTGAAGCCACTAGCTGCTCTGCAGGAAAAGGATGGGAAATCTCCTCCTGTGTGATTAACTGTCTCTGAAAACCCACTGGACATTGAGCTATGGGTTGGTTCCCGCTCTATGGTACATAGTAACAATAAGAGTTACTAGGGCTCCAAAATCAAGCCAAACTCATACAATGACGGAAATATAAAATGGTAGAATCATTGTGAAAAGCAGTCTAGTTATTTCTTAAAAAGATAAACATAACCTATCATATGATTCACTCATTCCACTTCTAGTGATGCGAACATACTGTCCAGTCAGTACAGAAAACTTCTTCAATAAGTTAAAAATAAACTCAGTACTTCTACTCCGAGAATATATTCCAAAGAGCTGAAAGGAGGAACTCATATGCATGCACATATTCAACACAGCATTATTCACAAGTCAGAAAAGGCAGAAACAACCTAAGTGGCCCATCAATGGATGAATGAATAAATTAAATGTGGTAGATCCACTAAGGCCTTGTGGCAAGATGCTGTGCTGCAATCCTGAAGGCATGCAGTTTGAGGCTGCCCCACGAGAGAAATATGGGCAATCTTTTTCTGTGTGATTAATTACCTCTGAAAAGCTGCTGAAGGGTTAGCTACAGTTTGGTTCAGACTCTATGGTATACCACCAGCACTACCACAACATGGCCACTAAGGATGACTGAGAAGAATGAATGCCTTTGAGCTGCGGTGTTGCAGGAAAGTACTGAATATCCCTCGGAGTGTCAAAAGAATAAACAAGTCTGTCACGGACAAAGTGAAACCAGGTGTTCCTAGGAAGAAAGGATCATGAAGCTGCATCTCACAAGCTTTAAACACGTTGTTAGGAGAGGCCAGTAGAAGGACAACATGCTTAGAAAGGTGGAAGGTAGATGCAGGAAGACAAGATGGACTGACTTGGTGACTTTAACAGCGGGCTCAAATATACTGGAGATGGTGAGGACAGCACCAGATAGGGCAAGACTCAGAGTCACTGTTCATAGGGACATCATGATTCACAGTTAACTTGTTATAAAAATAACAATATCCACACAATGGGCAATTATACATCCTTGAAGAGAAACTAAATTTTGATACATGCTACAACATGGATAAACCCTGAACACTGTGCTAAGTAAAATAACTAAAATACAAAGAACCAATAATGTATAATTCCACTCACACGAAGTATCTAAACAGGCAAATTCATAACAGACAAAAAGTAAACCATAGGAGCTCAGAGGTCAGAGTAGAAGGGAATTATTTTTTTAACGGATATAGTTTTTGCTTGTAATGTTATAAAGATCTGCAAACCATAATGAAGAAACTTAACACCACTAACTTGTGCACTCAGAAATGGTTAAAATGAGGGGGTAATCATATTACAGTAAAACTTAAAATTTTGTTCAGCAAAAGTAATTTCTATTAAGAAAAAAGGCACTGACCACAAAAATCAAATATTATTTTCTCTTATTCAGACTCACATTTTAATATGTATTCTTTAAAACTTACTTTAAAACTAAATGCAAGTTAGCAGAGAGCCGAGGATCTGTAAACTGTGTTGTTCTGTTGTTATGGTCAACGAAGTAAACTCTGCCTGTGGCCGTATTACGAATCTCCCATCCAGGAGGCAGAGGACCAAGCTCTTCACAATTGATGTTGCTAAGATCTCTGCAAAAACAAATATAAAATACAAAATACCTCATTGCTGGGCCTGCTGAGCCAACTCAGTGCAAATGACACAGAACAATTCCATGAAGTCTGAGAAAATGTATTGTTTCAGAAACTTGAGACGTTCAGCTGGAATCCTTAATTCCCTATGGCTCAACAAACATGAGTATTCAAAATTCCATCCATAAATGGCCCAGAAAAACTTATCACACAGCCTACATTTTTAGTTAAGTTCTTAGCTATATTATACAATTTTAAATGAACATAAAAGTAATCACATTTGAAGACAGTTTTTGAGGGAACTCACAGTCCTCCCAAATCTGTAATAAAATACTTAAATCGGGGAGGGGGAGAAATCACATTTGCCAATCACATCTGCACTTTCAATACTTTTTGACAGAAAATATTGTTTTGAAAGTGTCAATGATAAAAGGAGTGAAATCTAAAATTTCCCTTCAACACTTCCTTTTTTAAATGTGTATAAATAAAGGATCATGATTATTTGTAAATAAAAGTTGAAATAAACTCTTAAGTGGCTCAAAACTGAAAATAATATTTTTTTAAAGTTCAATTTGGAAGGTCAGAATCTATAAATCTAATAAATGAAAAAATCTATTTTTCATAGAGGTAGCATGTACTCAGGTTGACTGATAAAACAGAAAAAGCAAGGAAGTTTTTTTAATGGCCCCAAGTAAAATTACTACTCTATGATAGAAAGAAATGAAGTAACATTATTGTCTTTAAAACATTAAAGAACATATAAAAGAACACTGAGTACTTTTATATCTTTTTTTTTCTTTTTAAAGTATAACCAGGGTGCTAGGAGAATCTATCCCTTGGACAGGGACATCATCCTTGGAAAGGTAGAGATCAGTGCAAGAAAGGAAGATCTGTAACCAGAGGGGCTGACATGGTGACTGCTATAACGGGATCACGCGTGTCAGAGATGATGAGGATGGCACATGACAGCAAAAGGTTCAAATCTGTGGTCACAGAGTTGCTATGAGTCACATTCGACTTGACGGCACGTAATAACAACAAGAACCCTTTTATGTTTTCTCCCAGGTCAATTTCCAAATTCCTAAAAGACTCATGTTTGTTTGGTTTTTTTCATGACCCACGTTTTTGTCTTTCTTCTCTTTTAGAGGTAGACTAAAAGCAAGGGTGATGCCCTCAGTTAAAACTGCAGAGAAAAGTAGGACTCTCTATAATGTCAAGTTAAAACTTATCATCAGAGCCAAGTTTTTGCATATGCTGTTCTTAGAAGTTAGATAATAGTAATTTAAAAAGGAAATGTGATTAACCGCCCCTAAAAACCAGCTGAAGTTATGGGTCAGTTTCGACTTGATGGCACACAACTATCATATTCTCAAAAGTTAAATAACAATTAAAAAAATCCTAGATAAAACGTATATTCAAACGCTATGGGAAGTATTTAAAATCTATTCTTACCTAGGTACTCTTGGGTCATGCCATGTGCTCACACCAGTCTGAGTATGTAAGAAATACACTTGACCTTGTTGCGTTGTCCTCTGTTCTGTAAAATATATATATAAAAAAAAACACCCAAAAATTCATAAAAGCGTATTAAATGAGTAATGAATAAATGCATATTTCGAAAATCTAAGTCAAAAACATACTTTGGACATGTTGTAAGGAGGGACCGGTCCTTAGAGAGGGACATCATGCTTAGTAGGGTGGAGGGACAGCGCAGGAGGGGAAGGCCCTCTATGAGGTGGACTGATTCAGTGACTGGGGTAATCGAGATGGGTGTATTGGAGACGGTGCGATCGGCACAGAACAGAGCAGAGTTTAGGGCTGTTGTACAGAGGGTCACTATGAGTCACAAGTGACTCGACTGCACATAACAACGGCACATAACAACAACAAGTCAAAAATAGCTATCAATAGACACTAAGACATTATTACAATAGCAGAGATATTCATCAAATTGTAAACCTGCTACAAAAAAGTTGGGGGTTTGTATTTTGTTTTCTTTTAAAAAAAAGCTGTTTCATAATGGGAATGACTGTATGAAACAATGTGAATGAAAGATAGTGTGAAACACAACGTAAAATAATTTGTTTTAAAAAAAGGCATAAAACCAATTTATTCTATAAATGAACTCAGAATACTTTCCCCAGAATTAATATTGTATTATAAATAGTGAGGAAGCATATTGATTACTTATATAAAAGCCCAAAAAAGCACTGACTGTACTTCTTCCCAGACAAATTTGTTTGTTCTTTTAGCAGCATGTTCAATACTCAGTAAGAGTGCATTCAATACTGTAAAAAAACCATCTATGAAAGTAAATGTCATTAAAGAAAAGGTAATATGAATAATTTTTAAAAGCCAACTAAGCTTAGATGACTCAAATATGTTCAAATGGAAAAAGGAAAACAAAACTGTCATAATACCAGTAATTAGACATCATTTATCTTAAGTATGGATCCTCAAGGGAACACCAGAGGAAGAGATTGGTTAATTTTGAGAAGACTCTAAGGATTCTTCCAGAAATGTGTGAAAGATCTGGAGGTTGAAAATACTATTTATCCTGGAAGCAGGAGTGGCATCCACTTCGTAAACAACATGCCTCTGGAAACTCTATGAACTTTGACAAATGTCCTTGTGCTCAATTGGCAAGCAACAACAACAACAAAACAATGCTGTTTATTAAGCCTACTTTATAAAAAAAACAAAAACAAAAACAAACATTAATTCTCTGTCAAGTCAGGACCAAGGTCAAAGGGAGAAAAAAGGATTCAAGGAATATCAAACATGTCAACAAAGGGAGTGAACAGCCTCAACTACCATGGAGTGCCCCTCCTTTCCATCCCTAGAAGACCACCCACCTGGCTAAACCACAATGGATGCCCCTCCTTCCCCTCACTAAAGACCCTCACTATAAAACTATCCTAATCCACTTTGTTGTTGTTGTTATGTGCCAAGAGTGCCTGCGACCCTATGTACAACAGCCCTAAACCCTGCTCTGTCCTGTGCCAATCGCACTGCCTCTGACACACCCATCCCAATTACCCCAGTCACTGAATCAAACCACCTCATAGAGGGTCTTCCCCTCTGACGCTGTCCCTCCACGCTCCCAAGCATGATGTCCCTCTCTAAGGACTGGTCCCTCCTTACAACATGTCCAAAGTATGTCAGATGAAGCCCCAGAATCCTTGCCTCCAAGGAGCAGCCTGGTTTAACCCTCTCTAGGAAGAATCTGTTTTCTTGGCAGTCCATGGTACACTCAATATTCTTCTCCAGCACCACAGCTCAAAGGCATCAATTCTCCTTCTATCCTCCCTAGTCACTGTCCAACTCTCTGATGCATAACAAGTGATTGCAAAGACCATAGCCTGCATCAGATGCACCTTAGTCTCCAGAGTGACACCAATGCTCTTCAGTACCCTGGAGAGGTCCCTAACAGCAGACTTTCCCATCACAATACATTTTTTTTTAAATTTCCTGGCTACTGGTGCCAAGAGTGCTGACCGTGGAGCCAAGCAGACTAAAGTTGTTAACAATCCCAATCTCTTCACCATTCATCCTGATGCTACTAATTGGTCCAGTGGTGAGAATCTTTGTCTTCTTGACATTGAGCCTCAATCCATACTGAAGGATGCAGTCCTTGACCCTCTGCAGCAAGTGCTTCAGGTCCTCCTCAGTTTCAGCAAGCAGGGTTGTGTCATCTGCATAACGCAAATTGTTGATAGATCTTCCACCACCCTGCTGCCACACTCCTCCTCACAGAACCTAGCCTCTCGGATAATCTCTTCTGCATACAGGTTGAAAAGGTATGAAGATAGGACACATCCGTGGCGTATACCTTTCCCAATTTTCAACCATGCAGTTTCCCTGCTCTGTTCTGACGACTGCCTCTTGGCACAAGTATAGGTTTCACATTAGAACGATCAAGTGTTCTGGGATTCCCATTCTTCTCAGAGTCAGCCACAGTTTGTTATGATCCACAGTCATATGCCTTTGCATAATCAGTGAATTACAGATATACATTCTTCTGGTATTCCTTGCTTTCAGCTAAAGGGCCTGGTATTTCCCTGGTCTGTCCCTCTGTTTCTCTCTCTGCAGACCAAGGAATCCCACCAGGGAGACCCCTAAATAAAGCTTCTTTAGCTTCCTTTCTTTCTCTGGTCCCTTCCTTGAGTCCTTGGCCTTACATCCAGTGTGAAGACCTAACACTCCTTTCCGGACAAAAGTACATTTTCAAGATTGATTAGGCCCATGCCAAAGTTTAAAAATGGTATATACATGGGGGACACTTTCTACAGTAGTTATAAACAGGCAAATATGGGAGAGAAAACCTAGAAGCCAGAGAGAACACTCCTTTGATGGAGTGCCCCAATTTTTTTTTTAAGATATGAAAAGTTTCTTCTTAGAAATTCCAATATGTAATGAAATATAAAACTACTGTTAGTATTTATTAGTATAAATGTAATTTGTTTATAAACTTAAAAATTCAATCTGTTAAATGTTAAACTTTTGAAATGTAAGCAAAACAATGTTTAAAATAGATTACTGATGACAGCTGCAATTTCACTTTCTGTTTATGCTTTGGCTGTACAGAACTTTAAAATTCAAGTCTCACAATAGTGTACAAGTATAATTATTCCCACTACAAATAGATTGACTTATGATACCAAAGAGAATGACAAGAGATGCTTTATCCTAAGGACAAATAATGATAACATCTAAAATTTACTAAGTGCTTTCTATGCCAGATATTGTGTCAGGTACTTCATCTGAAGTTAAAACATGTATTTCTTCCAACAAATATACCAGACTAGATCTTTCTCATTTCAAGGAAGAGAAACAGGAGTCAGGTTCAGAGACGTTCAATAATGTGCCCAGCATCAAAATGTCAAGCTACAACATGTGCACAGGTCCATCTGATTTGAAGTCAAAGTTCAGTCAGTGGACAAATGATTTTTTAAAATTATTTCAAGAGTTTGAATATTTTTTAAATAAACAAAATCATGCACTTGCAAAACAGTTATATATTATGGAATTTTATATCTATCTATCTATCTAAAGTCAAATAGTTACATCTGGCAATTTCCAGTGCTGGTCACTAGGTGTCACTATCAGAACAGAACGTTGTTAGATGGCCTCAAGTCGACTATGACCCTGTGACCCTAAGGAATGATCTGTACCCTATCCTGTCCTTCCACTTCATCTCTGATATATCTGAGCCCACTGTTACAACCACTGTGTCAGTTCATCTATTTGAGAATCTTCATCTCTTGCTAACCTTCCACCTTTCCAAGCATGATATCCTTCTCCAAGGACTGGCCCCTCCTAACAGTATGTCCAAACTATGTGTGGCAAAGCTTCACCATCCATGCCTTCAAGGAGCACTAAGGCTGCACTTTCTCCAAGACAGACTTGTTCATGCTCTTGTAGAGTCCATGCGATATTCAATACTCTTCTACACCACCACAACTCAAAAGTATCATTTCTTCTTCTGTTATCCTCATTGTCCAACTTTCAGAAGCAAAGACCATACATAGCTTGAATCATATGTACTTTTAACTTGACATCACCAATCCTTAACATCTTAGGGAGATCCTTGATAACAGACCCAAAGCAGTATATCTTCCAATTTCTTGACTGCTGATGCAAAGGGTGTTGACTGCAGATCCAATCAAGATGAAACAACTGGCAAATTCCATCTTCTTCCCAGCTACCATGATGTTGTCTTTGGCTCAGTCATGAGAATTTTTGTCTTCCTGAGGTTTAGATGTAATCCATACTGAAGGTGCTGAGCCACCTCCCGACCCCAGCCTTGGTCCATTGGGTCTGAGCCAGACGCCAGCACCAAAGAAGGCAGCTGAGCTGTCTCCTTCAGTGAGCACAAAATAGTTTAGCCAAAGACCTAACTAAACAGCTTGCTGAGATTTTAACAAGAGTTGGTAATATGCACAAGAATGTTCATAAATTGATAAAAAAAGAATGTTCATAAATTATAATTCACTTACATAGTTCTGTAGAATGATGCAGCATTATTTCCAATAGCAAAGAGATGGAAACAATCCAAATGTTCCATCAATGAACAAACAGATTAAGAAACTGTGGTACAGTACAGGATATTGTACCATATAACACTAAAAAATAATAAAGAATTCATGAAGTACTGTATAAAAGGGATTTATTTAGAGGCCATTATGCTAAGTGAAATAAGTCAGTCACAAAAGGCCAAATATAGAATATGGCTACTGTAACAAAAAACTAAGGAACGCCAGACCAACTGGCAGCATCACAATAGATGGAGAAGAGACTGAGATTGTTAAGGATGTTATCTTGCTCAGGTCCACAATCAACACACTTGGCACCAGCAGCCAGGAAATGAAAAGATGAATTGTTATGGGAAAGTCTGCTGCCAGGGGCCTCTCCAGAAGGCTAAGGAGCAATGATGTCAGGGTGACACTAATGTGTGCCTGATCCAAGAATGGTCTAAACAATTACCTGCAATGCATCTGAGAGCTGGACAATGACTAAGAATGACAGAAGAAGAATCGATGACTTTGCGTTGTGGTGTTGGAAAAGAACAGACTATGGACTGCCAAGAGAACAAATAGGTATGTCTTGGACAGGGTGAAACCAAGTTGATCCTTGGAGGCAAGGATTGTGAAACTTAGTCTCACATATTTTGAGCATGCTGCCAAGAGGGACCAGTCCCTGAAGAAGGACATCATGGTCAGAAAGTGTAGGGTCAGTGCAGGAGAGGAAGACCTCAGATAAGATGGATTGACACTGTGACTGTGGTAATGCGGTCAGGTGTATCACAGACAGTTAGACTGACTCAAGATAGGGTAAGGTTTAGAGCTATTGTTTGTAGGGTCGTTTTGAGTCACAGGTGACTTAATGGCACATAACAACACAAGGAAAACTGACACACAACTAGAATCATTCTTGGATAGTTACCAGGGATGGGCAAGGGGAGTTAAAATTAGCAAATAGGTAAAAGGTACATATCAAAATGGATGAAGGGAAAGACAATACCCCAAAAAGGGGGTGATCAGCATTTAGCATTAAAGAAAGGGAAAACACAAAGAGGTATATAAGGATTAATGAAAATGAGAATTATAAAAAGTGGGAAAAGTATGATAACATTGTAGGTACTGAAATTATAATACTGATCGAAATGGGTATGAATGGTTGAAAAATTCGTTTTGTAATCTTTCACTCAAATCACAATTTTAAAAAAATAAGGTTCTCCCATCAAGAAACGAGATAGAGAAGGTGTGGTATATTCACCCAATGGAATACTACAATGCACTGAAAAAAACAAGGAACTCATGAAATATTATTGAGAATTTGTGACTGGAGGACATTGTGCTGAGTGAAATATCTCAGTCACAAAAAGACAAATACTGCATACTGCCATTGTTGTAAAAGAGTGCTTCTTAGTCACTTTGTGATCAAGGCAGTACTATTCACCTCATTTCATTATATATGAACAAAAAAAGCAGAGGTTAAATGACTAGCCCAAGGTCACACTCAGCTGGGCAGACCTCTACCACTTCAGAGATTGCAAAATTGAAAAATTCTACATTCTTAATTTCACACAAGACCTCCAAAACACGTAATAGTAATTTTTAAAAATCCTTTTCTCTTTTTCTTAGCAAAGTGAAATCAATAAATACTCCAGGTTTTTTCCTGTAGCTGACATACCGTAACCTTCTGGTAGATCTGGGGGAGTATGTAAATGTGTCCTGCTCATGTAATTTCTATGTCGTTGCGACCTGACTCTCCTCTCTGCTAGCCTGGGATCCGAAGACTGCCCACATGTTGCACCATTTGTTCCACTAATTGGAGTGTTCTCATCAACAAAGCAGCTGAGAGGTCTTCCAGGACTAGAATATTCTGACGCCGGTCTATTGAAAAGTAACAAGGAAAAAGTTAACACGGACGTCAAAAATTTTCTCAACAACATATATGCTATAACAATATTCATTATGTAAGAATATGGAATGGTTAAGACAAATTATGGTTTTAAAAGGGCTCTAAATTTAAAGCAAAGTTTCTAAACACTAAAGAAATGCAGGTGATAAACATGTCATCGATTATGTGTTTAAGTAATTTTATATCACTTTCATTACATTTTATATAAAATCCATACATGTTGATAGGTAAGAACCAGCTTACAACAGCCTACTCAATTCAGCTATCGCCAGTACCTCAATGATTTTTTCTCATCCCTCTCCTTGGCTTCCTCCACACTGTAATTCATCCTATTCCCTGAACTTGCCAAGATCCTTCCACCTTCATTCCTGACAGAAGTTCTTCTTTCCTGCTCTTTTCTCGGGTTCACTCTACAGGCCTGGTTGGTTTGGTTTTTTTATGTCAATCACTGCTTAAACTGAAAAGTTACCTCTTGATAGGTTCTTCCCAACATTTCAATCTAAAGTATGCATCACTTTAGTTCCTCAGCACAGTACTTACCATTGACATTTCCTTATTTACTAACGTACGTGTTTTTTGTCTGCCTCCTCCTCTAAAGAAGCCCTGGTATCATAGAGGGTTACAGATTGTTCTGCTAACCTGAAAAGTCAGTGGGTCAAATCTACCAGCTACTCTTTGGAAAAAAGGCCATTTCTTCCCAAGGAGATTTACAGCATTGGAAAGCCCATGGAGGGTCAACATGAGCTGGAACAAACATGACAGCACAAAGTTTGGGTTCTCTCCACCGGAATGTTTACTGAGAGAACAGCCTCTCTCTGCAAAGGACAAAGTTCAGATTTGTTGTTCAGAGGCTGGCTAGAAGTCATAGTTAACTTGACAGCACCTAACAATAACAACAACATATCCCAGCACCTGGAACAGTGCCTCACATATCAGACAAGCTCAATCTTGCTAATAAATTAAGGAAATAATATAGTCTGTCATTTCAAGGAACTTCCAATCCACATCTAAAAAAAGAAAAGACCATATACAATAACAATTAACTCTATACCATAAGGAAATAAATCAATCAGTTCCAAGAATTAAAACAGGCTTTACTACACGGTCACATGTATGTTCACATGTAATAAAAATCGATCCTTCAACTTCAATAAAACAATGTGCAATTTAATATTTGAAATATAATTCTCAAATCAACATTTTGTTTATGGCAATATGAGCTAAGCTCTTATCTATGACTTACTTACAAAACAGTAAAGAAACTTTTGTGATTCAATAACTTAAAGCAGTTAATCTTCAATTTAAAAAAGTAGCAAGAGACAATGATTTGGTATAGCACTGGTCTGTGTGTTGCTGTACAGAGGTAACTCGTGGTTGCTGTGATGCTGAAGCCCGTGACAGTGATGTGCCAATCGTGGTAATGGGCACCCATGGGGGACAGTGTTGGCTGGAGCTTCCCGACTAAATCAAGCCTGGCAGCAGGAGCGGCATCCACTTCCAAAATGGCTTGCCTCCGGAAACTCTATGTACGAACAGTGCTCAGGCTGTTCGTTCATAGGATCACTATGAGTCGTCTACGACTCGACGGCATTAAACAACAACAACAACAAAATGTCAAAATGAGTATGAATGGTTGAATGCAAAACCAATTTGCTTTGTAAACTTCTGCTCAAATTACAATAAAAAGGAAAAAATAGAGAAGTATTGGCTCTTCTGGGCAGTAGTGTGGGTTTCAGTCACTTATTCTTATCCTATTCATCTTTAAACCTAATAGAGGGTCTGCTATGAGTCAGTTCCAATTCAATGGCACTCAACAAGAACAACAAATTTACCTTTAATAACTTAAAAGACATCTTTTTTCCCTTTCTTTTCAAACAACATTTACTGTGCTTTCAATTAATGTTTTACACAGTTCAGATTTCCATTCAACAATTTCCATACAAGTCTTTCGGTAACATTAAACACATTCTTCACAATGGGTAAAATGGTTTCAGTATTCCTGTTTCAGTAGTTTTCACTAATCTAGTTTTTAGTTATTTCCACTAATCTAGTTTCCTTGCCTCTTTTTATTTTAATGAAAGTTTACAGAGACTGTGAATTTCCATTCATTCACTGCTGTACTTTTCTCCCTGCCCACCCCTCCCCCCTAGTTTGCTCTTCTCTTTAAAAATTAAAAGAATTCTTTCATTGTTATACAATCCCTCCCAAGTCCACTCACTATGCAACCTTCATTCTGGACTCCTGTCATAAAAATAATACCTAATCATATATTTTTTAAACAGTTCTCTCCCTCATATGTTTCAATGCAGTATACATAATTTATCCCCTTTCTCAGTCTCTCTTCAATCCTGATGTCAGTCCCCTATTACAATGGCACTACGCAGTATTTGTCCTTTTGTGACTGAACTATTTCTCTCACCATAATGTCCTAAACGGTCACCCATTTTATGTAATATTTCATGAGTTCTTTGTTTTTCAGTGCAGCATAGTATTACATTGTATGAAAATATCACAGCTTCTCTATCCATTCGTTTATAGGCACTTAGGTTGTTTCCAACTCTTTACTATTGTGAACAAAGCCGCAATTAACATGGGTGTGCATATATCTGCTTGGGTGGTGGTTATGGTCTCTTTGGGGTATATATTATTCACAGTAGTGGAATTGCTGGGTCAAATGGTATTTCTATTTGCAACTTTTTGAGAAAGCGCCATACTGCTTTCCATAGTGGTTACACCATTTTACACTCTCACCAACAGTGAATAAGGGTTCCAGTTTCTCCACAACCTCGCCAGCATTTGTTGTTTGCTGTTCTGTTAAAATTTGCTATTCTTAAGTTTTGTTTTTGTTTTATGTGTGTGTGTGTGTGTGTGTGTGTATACCATCAAATCAGATCTCACTGGTACAGGAGGAGATTTTCCCGCCTTCTTCAGCAGAGCATCTGGTAGATTCAAACCATTCACCTCTGAGATGGCAGTGAAGCTGCTTGCCACTTAAATTTTGCTATTCTTCCTGGGGTGAGATGATATCTCATAGTTGTTTTGATTTGCATCTCTCTTAGAGCTAGGAATTTTGAGCATTTCTTCATGTGTTTGTCTGCCACCTGAATGTCTTCTTTGGTGAAGTGTCTACTCCTATCCTGTGCCCATTTTTCAATACAGTTGTTTACCTTTACCTTGTTGTGGTGCTTGAGTATTTTCTAAATTCTAAATTTAAGTCCCTTACCTGACATGTCATTACCAAATATTTTTTTCCCAGTCTCTGGCTTCCTTTTTTTACCCTGTTGGAGGTTTTGGGTGTTTGATTCTTACAAGATCCCACTCATTTATTTTATCCTCTCCTGGTTGTAGATTTTCAGGATGCTTGGAAGACTGTTTATGTTGTGGATATAGGACTTCTAGAGTTCTTCCAAGCTTTTCTTTAATGACGTTTATAGTCCTTAGTTTTAGTCCTAGGTCTATGACCCACTTAGAGTTGGTTTTTGTGTATGGAATGAGATATGGATCTTGCTTGAGTTTTCTGCAGATAGTCTTCCAATTTTGCCAACACCATTTGTTAAAATTTGTTAACTGAGTTCATCTTCTTGTCAAAAATCAGTTGACCCTAAGTAGATGGGCTGATTTCTGGATTCTCAATTCTATTCCATTGTTCTATGTGTCTGTCATTGTACCAGTACTACACTGTCTTGCCTACCACGGCACTTTAGTAGGATTTGAAATCAGGGAGTGAAATGTCTCCTACCTAGTTTCTCTTTTTAAGGCGCGCTTTGCTTATTTGGGGCCTCTTTTCATTCCAAATGAAACTGGAGACTGCCTTTTCCATCTCGTTGAAGAATGGGATTGATATTTGTATTGTGACTGCATTGAACATGTAAATTGTCGTTGGTAGAATTGTCATTTTCACAATACTGAGTCCTCCTGTCTGTGAGCAAGGGATATTCTTCCACTTCTCAAGGTCTCTTTTTGTTTCTTGTAGTAATGTTTTGTAATTTTCTTTGAATAGATCCTTTGTGCTTCTGGTTAGGTTTACTCCCAAGTATTTAATCTTGTGATTAGCTACTGTGAAGGGTATTGTTTACTTAGCTCCAGCTCTGTATTCTCTTTGTCACTGTAGAGAAATCCAGCTGATTTTTGTATGTTGATCTGTATCCTTCCACTTTGCTGAATTGGTCAACTATGTCCAGTAGTTTCTTAAAAGACATCTTAAAGAGTTTCTAAACAATCTCTTCCATCCCCAAGACTTTCTATACATTAAGCTACATGTAAAAAGGGACACTATCTGGTTTCTGCCATGCTCATTCACTATTTCTTTCACTGCCATAGTTTTCAGTGGCTGTAAATCACATGGGAGAAGACTGCCCATCTTTCTCTCTCAAATAGTGAATCTGATCTGCCCTACTAAGATGATAAAGCTTTGTCTCACATACTTTGGCATGTTGCTAAGAGAAGTTATTCTTTGGAGAGGGACATCATGCTTAGAAAGGTGCAGGGAAGAAGACCCTCAACCAGACGGACTGACACAGGGACTGCAGAAATGGGCTCAAATGTGTCAGAGACTGTGAAGATGGCACAGGATAGGACAGGGTTCAGATCTGTTGTCCATGAGTCAGACTCAACGGCACTTAGCTTTTGGGTTGGCAATACAGCTCCTTATCCAGGAGGCTATCAGAGCTCTTTGCTCACTGTTATTGTTTTTATGTACCATCGAGCTGGATCCAACCCACAGCTGACCCTCCAAGCAGGTTTTCAGAGGCATTTAATTACACAGGTGGAGAATGCTTATCTTTCTCCCACAGAGCAGCTGGTGGATTCGAACTGCATGTCTTTGGGATTGCAACACAACTTCTTACCAGTAGGCCACCAGAGCTCCCTTCCTTGCTCACTGTGTAGTCCAAATGCTGAGCATAGTTATCACCAGCCTGAACTTTATTCAACTTCCTCCGTGTCAACTAAACCCTAAGGTCAAGAATTAATTTTCCCTCCTTCAGTTTTCCTCTATAAGTTCTAACATTAACTATCACCCCCTCTTAGTCAGGGCCCCGCACCATATGGTCCCTGAGCATCTGGCTCTTACTAGACGTTTGGCATAGTCCATAGGGAGTATACCTGTGAACCCAAAGGCTGAGTGTCTCTGGTGTTTGGAAACCCCAAAAGAAATGTAGGTAGTCTCCTCCTGCTATAATTTATAGCCTCGGAGACCCAATAGAGTGTCACAATGGGTAAAATAGACACAATGGTAGTAAGCTTGAGTTTGTATGACCTAAAGAATGGAAAATCCTGCGTGTTATTTACTTCATTACAGGCATATCAATAATAAATTTAAACTAAAAAAGAAAAAAAAATGTTGATATTTCTAGAAATGATTTCTCAATTTGACCATTTAATTCATGTAGTAAGTTTTATGAAGTATGATACCAGGACCGGGAAGTACAATAGCAGAATAATCTGCTAAACAATCTTTTTAAAAATAATTGTAAGATCTATGAGATCTTACACTTATTACCAGATTCAGACAGGTTTGGAAGTAGGAGTGGCATCTACTTCCTAAACCACATGTCTCTGGAAACTCTATGAACTTGGAGAAACAACAATAGTTATAGAAAGGCTTTAGGTCTTTTATTCATAGTGTCTCTGTAAGTCATGCTCAACTTGATGGCAATCAACAACAACAACCACCATAACATATACAGGTATACAGCAGCACAAAAGAAGAGAAACCCTGGGCAAACAGCAAAGACCATGAATCTTTACATCTTCTTACCGCGTGGGGCGTTCCCATTGTGTAGTTCTCGTTATGTGGTTTAGATACTGGATTCTCCCAGAGGCAGTTCGCCTTTCTTCCCAACTTAAGTAAAAATATTGAAAGACATTTATCAGCAATAACAGAAAGCTGGGCCAGAAAATATTTTCAATGCAATCACCAAGCTAAAAAGACATCTGCTATTACGAATCAAAAATGCCAAACTAAAAAGTCAGGGCGCAGCACAGAATAAATGGTTTTCTAAGCTCTTTCAGATCTGTACAATTTATCTCATGAAAATCTGAAACTAAAATATTTACACTAAGATATGACTAATATTTTCCATCAGCCAAACTGAAAATCGTTCATGAAATGTTCAATTAGTAAAATTTTCCCAGAATTTAGTGAAGAATGGTTATCATAAAAACAAAATTTTTAAAAAAAAATTTAACTCTAATTTTATTAGGAAAGTATACAAGAAAATTTTTAAAAGCATTTCACTTACTCCAATTAATTTTAGAAACATTTTTTAAATGTGAATTATCCCATATAAAGAAAACAACAATTAAATGGCATACAGTAATGCGGTAGTGGCCTATTTCCACCAAAAGGCAGAGGTTTGGGGCCTTAAAGGGATTCTAGAAAGACAAGTTTTCTCCCTATAATTATAATTGAAGTATAAAAAATATAATTTCAAGATAAATCTTACATTACTATAATCTCTCAGTACTGATTAGTAATTTTATCTGAAACATTTTTCTTAAAAATAATCTAACCCATATCCAAAAGAGAGTTAACAGGTATCATTAAGCTGAAGTGATCATAATCACTTTATCACTTGCAAACAGATTTAAATTAGTTGTTTTCAACAGGATAAGAAAAGGTTAAGTAAATACGGTATGTTTTGGATAAAATTGTATGTACTCTTTAAAAGGATGTAATTTATTGCATGGTAAGTTATATTTTATCAAGATTAAATTAAAATAATTTGAAAGTTAAAATAAAAAAATATCAGAACTAATGTCAAACAAAGATGAAGAATAGTGAGGTTCACGGGGACATGCTTTGGCTCAACACTGAGATTTGTGTTCTGGTTCTGCCACTTTGGTGGTTGTAGGCGAGTTATTTTATTTGTCTGAGTATCTTTTTCTTTTTTAAAAAAAAGTAATGATGGTAATAAAAGAAGTAGAAGTAGTTATAATAGTTAAGTATTAAACCTTTAGTATGTGCAAGACAATGTGCTACATTCTTTACATCAAAGGTTTCATTCACAGTTCACAGGTTTACAGGGTACTTCTTATTATCATCTCCTTTTAGAATGAATATAAACGGAAGTTTATAGAAGATATAAAGCCAGTGAGCAATAAAATAAGGACTGAAACCCAGGTTGTTGAATTTTAAGAATCACATGCTATAGCTATATACTGTTTTCCAAAATAAGAATTAAAGGATAAAATGTATAAAATATAATAGTATCTGATATATAATGCCCAATAACATCCCAGCTCTCTATTCTATCCCTCTTAACAGAGCAATGTTTCAGATCCAGCATTGTAGGAATGTCCTGCTTGAATAAATGAAGCAAAAAAGCTTTTTCTTTCACATGCACGGAATTTACAGTCAAGTTCTGTTCATCAATAAATTTTTATCTATCACCTAGTCAAAACTCCTAAAAATCAAATGTACATAAACTCACTGTCTATTAGACAAGTTTGTAATGACAAATTCCTTCACTAATTTTCCATTACAAAGAAACCTAGATACTGAAATTGCTCATAGCAAATTTCTAAAGCTCAGTATATAAGAAACACCAAGCTATTTCTCAATACTCTGAGAATATTACAAGTTATTTGTTTTTTCTAATGGTTCCAAAGATGTTAGCTTACCCGTCTGGTAAGTCATTATCAAACAAACGACTGCAGTCCACAACTTGTCCTCCTGTGCCTATACGGTCCCTGGACTGGAGACTTACTATTAAACAACAAAGAATTAGAAAAATGTAAAATTATAAAACTTTAGAAGACATCCTTTAAAAATCATTAACTCAAAGACTAGGTAAAAACACTAAAAAGTTTGTGACAAATCAGAGAAAACAAAATTTTCTATTCACTGTAATGAAAATAATTTTAAAAATATATGTGTAAAAAATAAAAAAAAATAAAAATATATGTGTAAAAAATACCAAAGAAAACTATGTTTTATAAAAAGTCTATATATTTTTTTAAGTTAGTTAGATGTTCAACAATATATTTGTAAAGATCTACTTTTGCAAGAAATGAACTTATTCTGCTTCTGGATCACAGAATTAGAGAATCAGAAAGTATGGCTCTTATTAACAACACCAAATTGTCACATGAATGTGGAGTTAAAAATAGTCATAAACTAAAATATTAGTCTTTTAAGTAGTAACCACATTTTTAACAACTGACAAAAGAACACATTCTTTTAAATGTGAATTCATAACAAGTAAAATTATTTTGTTGTTACTAGGAGAAATTAGTTGGCCAGCATTACCTAGCACACCAAATTAAACTGAGAACAATTTGTTAAACAAATAAATCCTATATACTAAGATTCATTTAAGACTTTTTTAACCAGCTTCTCAATCTAAGACTCATAGGAATCATCAGAAATATTACAAATAGTGTAAACATTTTCTGGAATAACTGTAACTTTGTGTAATAATCACATCTTTGCTGTGACACTATCCTAACTACAAACCTGATTCATTTAAAATTAAGTCTTTCAAAGTACCTTCCATAATTAAAATCTAAAAGGTTCACAGTCAAGTAGTAAAGAGGTATATTGCCAACCCAAAGGTACACGGTTCAACTCTACCTGCTGCTAATGGAAGATAGAAGGACACAAACTCCTCTCATGAGATTTACTGAAAACCTGCTGGAGGGTCAGCTATGTGTTAGTTCTGACTTGACAGCACACAACACGTGTGTGTGTGTGTGTATTCTTTGTTGTTGCTGTTTACCTAGCTTGGATCCATACTTTACAAGACTGTTTAAGACTCAACGGCACTTAATAACATAGAGACCAGTTGGCCTAGTGGACAGAAAGTGAGTCTACCAAGTCAAAAGTGGGTGACTCAAATCCAAGGCCCTCCAGCCTGTTTTTAATTGTGTTTGGACAACCATTCTTCTAGGTCGTATAGCCCTGGTGTGTCCACTTGCCATACAGAGGTAATCTGTGGTTGCTGTGAAGCTGAACACTGTGACACTGGTATGTCACATGTGATAATGGTTACCCATGGTGGACAGTGTTTGGTGGAGCTCCCCGAATAAAACAAGCTTGGAAGCAGGAGTGGCATCTACTTCCGTAAATAGCTTGCCTCCGGAAACCCTATGAACTTGGAGAAAGGATGAAAGTCACACAAATGTAGAGGACTTTTGTTCACAGGGTCACTATGAGCCATCTATGACTCAACAGCACTTAACAACACCACCACAATTTAATACACACTAATATGATGAAGACAATGTACTTTGTAGTGTACTCTGGTTTTTAACCCAATATTATTTAGCATTAAAGTTCATATAATTTTAAATTCCACACTTACCTACTATCTGCCCTCTAACTGTGTCATTGTCATTCGGCCCAAGTTTGCATAGATCCAACCTCTGATCTATTACAAATCAACAAAAAAAGTCACTGAAAAAAAGAGTCAGTGTCAAAGAATTTAACATCTATAGAGTAGTAGTCAATTCCCACGATACATGGAAATCAAACCTATCATTTTATCATAGAATAAATGTTAAAGATTCTCTAACTACATAGGTAGTAGATAGAATGGATGTCTTAACACTACATTTTTACTCATTCAGCTTTCAGAACCATAAAACACTGACGCATGACACTGCCATCAGGAGGCTACCTTCTTGGTAAAACTTTCAGAACATTTCAGTCTAAGTTGTCTTGTCACTTGGTTGCTGATCTTAAGAAAATTAGTCTTGAGCTTTGATTTGCTTAAGTCTAATGGTAACATCTACCTCATGCACTTGCTTACAAGAATTAAATGAGCTAATTACATAAAACTATTAGCACAGGGGTCAGCACACAGGCATTCAAGAAATGTTTGGGAAAAAAAGTAAAGAAAAAAAAGATATGTTTGTCATTTTTTAAATAAAATCATTTCAAAAGACACAAATGCAAAGTAAGTACTAATACAAAGCCAAATATAAACTGTAAGGTGTAAATTTGAGCTAGTTCTACTACTAACTCATTTATGGGCATTTGCAAAGATTATATAGCATTCTTACCAACCAGTCATTTCCTTCTGTCATTTTAAATTTTTAATACCTTAATAAATTTCATTTTATCTCCTAAAACCATTAACGCCAGAGATGGGTGTCAAGATTTTGTTTGTTGTTGAAAGGGCATATAAAGGTAAAACTTTACTTTCACACTTTTGGATAAAAATCATTTAATACTTACACATTTCACAAAAAACCCTAAGCATTAGACCTGATTTAGCTCCAGATCAAAGATGTATGGTATTTTTGTTAAGTCCACAAAATAAATTTGAAACAACGCTATTTCTCACCCAAAAAAGTATAACCAATGATTAAAATTAAATCGTAAGGTTTTTTACTCCTCCCCTAACCTCTCAAAGGCAAAAAAAAAATAGTTGTCTACTCACAACCAGTGTCTTTAAGACGGTTGATGGCATTGGAAAGCAGGCGGACACAACCAAGAAAGCCAGCACCTTGCTTTTTATGGATCTTCTTGTGATTCCACACACTGATTGTAACTGAATCAGACTTTCCAATATACCTAGAAAACAAAAGGACTAATTGAGAAACTTGGCAATTACAAGTATTTAAGATTTTTATTTTGCTCCTTTGATATTTTAAAGTCACAGATATGTTTCAGAGTATGGCAAGGTTGGGCAAAAAATAGATCTGTGGTTTGTAGTTTGTTCTTCGCTTGCATCCAACTTACCTATAGGATTAGAATTTTTTTTAAATCTTTAAAAGTAAAATATAAAAATCATTTTCAACACAGCCTTTACCACATCTGGTGAAAAACGGTTTCAGTAGCCAGTGTCTAACAGCACTACAGTAATATATAAAGACATTTGTCCAGGAACAAATATTCTAAAATGACAAATTCTTAGTATCTTAAATGCATTTAAAAATCATTACCCCCTATCTCAGAAAGATGGCTCTGTTCCGTTTTAAGGGCATTGTCAAGGCTGATAGACCAAAAATCTGACCTACCTGTTATGTTTTAAAATGCTGTAGAACAAAAGCTGTTTGTAACGCTTTTCCCCTGCTTCTCTCCTGTATGCAGGCCTTGAGCGAGCAGGATTCTTGCAGATTTCCCTTCACTGCCTGCAGACAAGCAGAGCAGGGAAAAGCGTTACTGTGTTTTTCTGTGCATACACCTGCGAGTATGTAGCTCTACCACAGCCAATTGTGAACATGGCATCAACCCATGTAAAAAGTAGTGAAATCACAAAATTATATCAATAGAACCTTTACTCTAGTTCAGTGACTCTGAGGTCAAATTTTTGGTCCAACAACCTTGACCTTAAAGTGTCATTCACAGTGAAGCAGTAATATCAGAAAAAGTCACCTAGTAAATTTAAAAAGCCTAAAATCGCCTACATGTGAGGCCCATAGAAGTCACAAGAGCCCCTGGATATAGCTGTGCATGAAGAAAATGGAAATATTTTGACTAATTTTCAAGCAGACAATAGCAGATCTTATCTGGCATCTATCAACTGCATATTAAGATGTCAAATTGTAGCACCAGAATAAAATATTAAAGTTTTAAAATCCTAAATCATTTCAAGCCAAGTTTCCCAACTAGTAAGCCTAGTTTACAGTCATGCTGAAAATACTGCTTCCCTCAATCATCAAGGCAGCTGGTTTAAGCAAATCCATTTGTTTAGCATGTTGTGCTGTAATATAATTTCTTATATGAACCATGAAGTGGAAAACGTTGAAAAATTCTACACGAAGCCAAACAGTTGATAATTGTAGACATTCTAAAAGATACACTAACACTCAAAATTTACTGTCTTCAAGTCAATTCCAACTCACAGTAATCCTCCATTGGGTTCCCAAGGCTGTATATAAAAAAATATTTTTTGGTTTTTTAAACTGTACTTATTTATCCTTTATTTAAGTCAAAGTTTAGAAATTGGATTTTCATTCAATCATTCAGACATTTGTTTCTATAACACTGTTGTTGTTAAGTGTCATCAAGTTGTTGGCGACTCATAGCGACCCTATGAATGAAAGTCCTCAACACCTGTGTGACTTTCATCCTTTCTCCAGGTTCATAGGGTTTCCAGAGGCAAGCTATTACTCAAGCGGATGCCACTCCTGCTTCCAAGCTTGTTTCAACCGGGGAGTGCCACCAAACACTGTCCACCATGGACAAATTAACGCATTTGACACATTGGTGTCACAGTGTTCAGCTTCACAGCAACCACAAGTTACCTCTGTACAGCATTGATTACAGTTGATTCATGTCATTCATTATGTCTGATCAACCTCTTACTGGATATTGCCATTTCCTTCACCCAGTTCATCTATTCATTCATCTTCCTCCTCTTTTTCCATCCCTGGTAACCTTCAAAGAATGGTTTTATCTGTGTGTAAACTTTTCCTTAGCTTTTACTAAGAGTGGTATTACACTTGTGACTGCCATTCAAAATCATTTCCTCTAGATTTATTCACATCATGCAGTGTTTAAAAAAGATTTTTTTACATTCCTTATTGTTGCTTAATAGGAATGTACAATCATTTCTTTATCCATTTGTCTCTTGATGGACACATGGGGTTGTTTCCATCTCTGTGTTACCGTAAATAATGTTGCAGTGAACAAGGGTGTGCTTATGTCAGTTCTTGTCATAGCACTTAGTTCTTTAAGATATATACTTAGTGTTAAGTGCCTTTCCAAAGTGCTAAAGAGCAATGTCAGTTTAAAGACTAAGCTGGACCTGATGCTCGTGATGATATTTTCAATTGCTTTTTTAAAAAAAAGGTATGTATTTAGTAGTGAGATTTCAGCCTCTGAAAACTGCTAGAGGGCAGCTGTGAGTTGGTTTCACCTGAACAACACATGAAAACAACAGGTGGGATTGCTGGGTCAAATAATATTTCTATTTCCAACTTTTAGGAAGCACATAATTGCTTTCGACAATGGTTATATTATTTGACATTCACACAAGCCATGTATGAGAGTTCCAATTGCTCCTTAGCCTTGTCTGCATTTGTTGTTCGTGGTCTTATTGATCCTTACTATTTTTGGAGGTGCAAGACAATACCTCACTGTTTTTATTTGCATCTCTCTAATAGTTACAGACTTCAATATGGTTTACATCTTCAACATCAAGAACACAAAAATCCTCACCACTGGGCTGGAGAGTCAACAAAGTAATAGGTGGAGAAAACATTGGAATTGTTAACAATTTCATCTTACGTGGATCCACAATCAATATCCTTGTGACCAATGGACAAATTATAAAGCGTATTGCATTTAAAAAGTTTGCTGTCAGGGACCTCTCCAAAGTAATGAGGAGCACATAAGTCACTTTAAAGACTAAGGTGCACCTGACTCTGGTCATGCCTTGCTATATGTCTGAGAGCAGGACAATGAATAAGGATGACAGAAAAAGGACTGATGCTTTTGAGCTGTGGTGCTGGAATACTGAATATCTCAAGGACTGCCAAAAGAACAGATGGTCTTAGAGAAAGTTCAGCCAGAGTGCTCTTTGGAGGAAAGGATGACAAAGCTTTGTTTCACATACTATGGGCATGTTGTTAGGAGAAGTTATTCCATGGAAAGGGACATCAGATTGGAAATGTGGAGGGTTAGCAAAAGAGAGAAGACATTCAATGAGATGGACTGACACCGTGGCTGCAGCAATGTGCTCAAGTATGTCAGAAATTATGGGGATCGTACAGAACTCTTCACAGGATCGCTGCAAGTTGTATTCAACGGCATCTAACCATAATCCTTAGCATTTCTTGAATGTGTTTATCAGCCAACTGAATGTCTTTAATAAAGTGCCTTTTTATGTCCTCTACTCATTTTAGAATTGGGTTGTCTATTTCTTGCTGAAGTGTTAAAAGTTTTCTATACATTTTAGAAATTGGTTCCTTCTGCCAAATATTTTTTCCCCAGTCTACAGTATCTCTTTTTACTCTTACAGAAAAATCTTTTGACACACATAAGGATTTCATTTTCAAAAGGTTCCAATAATCTACTTTATCCTCTGTTGATTGTATATATTCAGTTACATTTAATAGTTTATTTATGCAACTGATTAGGGCTCCAAAGTTTGCCCCTATGTTTTCCTTGATGAACTTTATAGTTTTACGTTTTATGCCTAGGTCCTTGATCTTGATACTTTTTGTGTATGGTGTGAATATGGATCTTGTTTCAATTTTCTGTAAAAAGATATCAAGTTTTGTCAGAATCATTTGTTAAAAAGGATAGCTTTCCCCACTTAATGGATTCCAGCTCTTTGTCCTGATGGTTAGTCTTTTCTCCTGTAAATCTTAACAGAAAAAAACTGCCCATGAGGAGTGGCTAGTGGATTCAAAGCTACAGACTGAAAGCGATCTGTAATACAACATGCTATAGACTGTGTCACCAAAGTTCCAATCTTTAAATTACAAACCATTACTGTGTTACCTTAATGTACATGTCAAAAATTTCATTATCTTGCCATCAAGTCAGAACTGATTCATAGCTGGCTCTCCCCTGAGCGTTCCAAGGTTGTCAATTACATGGGAGAGAGGGCATATTCTTCTCAGAGTTTCTGGGGGATTCAAACCACAGCCTTTGGGATGAGAAGTACAATTATCTAGGGGCTGTGCTATTAGGGTTCCTCTATGCCAGAAATATTTTGTCAAATACTCTTGGGTTAGAAATTAATTGGAAATATTACAATTTCTTATATCTACAGATACACTTGCAGACATTAAAGAAACTTCATGTATTATATTACTGTTATGTTTCTTTGAGATGGAACCAACTATTCTGGACCTTCAGCAGGTTTACCAGATTTTTTTTTATTAATTTTAATGAACATTTACAGAGACTTTGGATTTTCCTTCATTCATTGTTGCATTTTTCTCCCTGCCCTCCCCACCCCCTCCTTTTTTTTTTTTTTTTTTTAGATTTAACATGTGAGCCTATTTATTTGCCACACATAGAAAATTCTATTTCTGACTGGATTCTGATTTGGAGGTAGAAGCTCTCAGAGAGGACAGCCAGATTTTCAGAGGCAATAATTACCCAGCGAGCGGAGACTTTCTACTGCTTATGGAGTAGGAGCTGGATTCAAACTACGTGTCTTTGTGGTGGTAGCGCAGCTTCTGAGCATCAGGCCACCAGAATTCCTACCATATACTGTGAAACACATTATTTCTTGCTTAAACGACAAAGTCAATTGTTTCATAATTGAAAGTTACCATGATTTAATTAATATCAACTTGAATTAGACTTATGTTTGTCAGTTCAGTCAATTAAATGCAAGGCTTTTGAGGGGTGGGCAAGGAGAAAAATGCAACAATAAATGAATGGAAATCCAGAGTCTCTGTAAACTTTCATTAAAAAGAATTTAAAAATATAATAATAATAAAAAAAGACAAGGCTTTTGCAAATGATCCCAGTGTCTCCTCATCACTGACCCGCTGATGCAGCACTCTGGCAATAAGCAAGGGAAAAGTCTTGGGGAGTCCATTAACATGCATTTTTAAAAAAGGTTCCATATGCACATAAAAAGATGCAGCAGTCATTAGTCATCAGGAAAAGGCAAATAAAAATTCCAATGAAATACAACTTCACACCCACAAGGATGGCTATAAAAATTTAAAAGGTGGAAAGAGATATGGAGAAACAGAAATCCTCATATAATACTGGGGTATAAAGTGAGAATGTAAAATGCTGTAGAACATAATGTGGCAGCTCCTCAAAAAAATTAAAACATACAATACCATCAAATCAACTCAACTTCTTATCACTGAGTGGAAACCAAGTTATAACTGACCCTCCAGCAGGTTTCAGTCTGTAAATTCCACAGCAGGACAATGATCACCTTTCTGAGGAAGAACTGGTATATTGGAACCTGCCTTTCAGTTCACACATAGACTGCCTTACCCATTAGGCCAACAGAGCTACCTACAATTAGCATGTTGTTGTTAGGCTCCATCACATCGACTACAGCACACAGCAATTCTATGAACATTATATCTGAACCCTGCTCCATCCTACACCAGCTTCATGGTCTCTGTCATGCCCAAGCCCACTGCAGTAGTCACTAAGTCAATCCATCTTGCTGATTATCTTCCTCTGTCTCTCACTGTCCACCTTTCCCAGCATGATGACTCTCTCCAAAAACTGGGTGCTCCCAAAAATATGCCCAAAGTAAGTGAGATGAAGTTTTTATCATTCTTGCCTCGAAGGCTGTACTTCAAGACAAATCTGTTTCTTCTTTTGGCAGTGCATGGTACAGTCAATGCTCTTCGCTAAAACTACAATTCAAAGGCATCTATTCTTTTTTGATCTTCATTGCTTGTTGTCCAACTTGCAGGTGCATATATCATGGCTTGGATCAGGTGCACCTTAGTCTTTAAACTGACATGCTTGCTCTTTAGAACAGTTAATATGTTACTGTTCTAAGTGCCATGCCGAAACCTGTCCATTTTGATCTTCTACTGCAAATGCCTAAAGTTCTCTACACCTTGAGCAAGCAGGGTTGTACCATCTGCATAACACAGGTTTTTGATAAGCCTTCCTCCAATCCTGATGTCATAGTATTCTTCATATAGCCCAACTTCTCAAATTATTAGCGCAGCATACAGATTGGATAGGTATACAACCCTGACACACATCTTTCTTAATTTTAAACTATGCAGTGTTCCCTTGTTGTATTAATACAACTACTTCTGGGTCTAGATATAGGTTTCACATGAGCATGATTCAGTTACCATATGACTCAGCATTTCCACTCCCAGGAATTCCAACAAATGTATGCACATACACATTTATAGCAGCACTACTGGCCACAGACAAAAGGTGGAAACCACTTGGGAGTGTATCAATGAACAGATTTGGTTTACAAAGAAATACTATTCAGCCACAAAAAGACTTGAAGTATTGATACAAAGTGTATGAACCTTAAAAGCACACTGAGTAAACAAAGTCAATGTAAAGGGTCACATACTGCATCATTTCCTCCCTATGTAATATTCAAAATAGGTAAATTCACAGGGAAAGAAAGCAGACTGGTGGGTGCCAAGCACCAGGGGAAAGGCAGAGGGAGGGTAAACAGTTTAGGTCAGAATATCCTTCTGGGTGATGAAAATGTTTTCAAAACAGAAGTGGTACTGTACAACACTGTGAATGTACCAAATGCCGCTAAATTGTTCATTAATGTAAAAGGGCTATTTTATACTGCCAGTTTAATCTTAATTAAAAATAGTAAGAAAAGTATAAACTTATAGGCATAGAAAAAAGCACATTTAAATTCTGTTTAAGCAAAATCACACAACTAGAGACAAAGTTTATCCATAAATATAACATGTTTCCAAAATGGCTTGCAAATCAATTGTTTGGAACTACAGGACCTGCTTTCCCATAGAAAACAATGTTACTCGATCCTGAGTTTGAAGCATTAAAATTCTAACATGACAGAATCAAAACTAAGCAAAACAAACATTTTTATAGAATGATACATCCAAGTAGGTGCTCAAATCAAGAGTACAACTCTTTCAACTGAAACAAAAACATGTCTCTATCCAGTCTCTCCTGGAACAGCGGAATTCCTACAGGTCTTCTTAGTCTAAACTAGGCCCTGTCACACTGGTTTACTTGGGGACTTAAACTAGAGTTTTTCAGTTTGGCATTTTCTTAAAAAGAAGGAAGAAAGGAAATACAAATTGATTCAACAATCCTATTACTAGGTATCTATCCTTAAGAAATAACAGCTGTGATAGAAACAGATGTATGTAAATAAATCTATGTTTACTGCAGCATTATTTACAATAGAAAACAACCCAAGTATCTACCAACAAAATGGTTAAAGTATACAATGGAGCAACATCAAAGAATGATAAATAATTTCTGAAATAGTACATAACATGGAGGAATCAAGAGGAAATTATGCTGCATGTCATAAGTCACAAGAACACAAAGACAGACAATGTATAAAGACCATTATAAAAAGCTGAAGAAAGGTTTACAGACAGAATCCTTAGATGGTTACCAGCAATGGGAAGGGAAAGAGAATAAAAATAAGTAGATAATAATAAATTAAGTAGGTAATAAGCATTTATTAAGCTGTGTGAAGAAAAAGAGGATGATGAGACATTGTGATTACATTGTTAATTAGTGTTCTAAAAGAAAGTATGTATGAATTAATTAAAAACCATTATGGTTTGTTTCATTCAAATCACAATAAAAGAAAATGAAGACCAAAAAAGGAAAAAAAAAGAACTGGGGCTTTGGCAACAAACTATTTCAAAATAAGATTTTCATGTATAATTTAGTCATTCCAAAGACAAACATTTTTTATTAATAAATTTAATGAAAATTTACAGACTTTGGATTTCCATTCATTCATTGTCGCACTTTTCTCCCTGCCCATCCTTCCCCCTCAGTTCATTCTTCTCTTTGAAAAGTAAAAGGAAAATTCTTTCACTGTTATACAATCCCTCCCCCCAAGTCCAGTCCACTATGCAGCCTTCGATCTACAGAGACTGGGTTTGGTTTGTTTGAAGAGACTGTCTAGTTCACAAATGTGAAGTCTAACAGCAAAGTCTCAGTTTCCCTGGGACCTATTCAATTCTCATATTCTTTTACCCATTGAGATATATGTACTATTACAGAAAAATTTTAATTTCTCCAGTGATAAAGCCCTAGTAGAATATAAAGGCTAAAATAAGCTTAAGCTGTATTTCTGAGAAATAAAGAAAAACAAAAAAGAGCAGTAAATTTTCAATGTATTTTCTTTAAATTTAACTAGAGTGAGTGACCCTAGAATGTGAACCTTTCTCCTTTTTTTCCTTCCGTTCTCTACTCCATACCAATAGTTAGAATAAACAAGTGTAATTGATCAGAGAAGCGTCTCAAGCAACTGTGAGGTATGTAGGTAGCACAGGGACAACTTGGATAAATTTCCTATCTGGTTTAGGGTTGCTTCAAGCTATTAAACAATTCTCAAGATATACCATGAAACAATGCCCAAGACATACAAAAGTTCCCTAACTGTATCTTAAATTCAAACCTACCTCTTCCTTCCCAGATCCCAAATTCACAACGTTTGTATTATTTTAATAAAATTCTTTCAGCACTGTTTTTATAATTAATCACATTAAAGAAGGAGGGGTTGCAATGAGAGCATAAAGGAAGACGTAATTGTTAAATTTGGGATCTGGGAATTGTACAGTAAATTGTGTTGGGTGTTACTTCAGTTTTTGTTTTCATTTTTTGCTGCTGTCACAGTACATAGAACATATACACACATACATACTGACAGCTTCACTCTTTTCTCCATTTACCAAGATGTGGCCTATTGGTACAGTGGTGAGGACTTCTGTTTTCTTGATGTTAATACAGCTATGAAGAGCATAGCACAACACCCTAAGCAAGGATCAGGGGAAGAACATTCTAAGCAGAGGAAACAAGAACCTGAGGGACAAAGACTGATGAAGCTAGTGTGTGAATTCAGCACATGGGGTCAGCAGATGAAGTTACAGGTGCTAGAGAACTGAGGGAGAAACCGAGCAGCAATTCAAGTACTCCAAGAGTATTTCTCTGGTCAATGAAACATGAAGAATAATGAACATGAATATACTACCAACAGACCTGGTACATCTTAAAAACATTTCATCCTCTTGCTTTTCTGTCAGCAAACTGATTATCAAGGGCCAGAAAGGTTTTAAGAATATACAATGGGAGACAAGTCATGGAGGTGCTTCTGAACTATTATTTAAGATATATAATTTTAGCAAAAAGAAAATATGTTTTAGAAAGAGCACTTCAACTTGGGGAGGGTTGGGGGAAGAGAGTAAACTAAGCAATAATGAATGGGTTGGTTTGTTGGTTTTTTTTTAAAAAAAAGCAAACTGGGGGGTGGTAGGGAAGAAAATGTGCAACAATGAATAAATAAAAAATCCAACTTTTTTGGTAAACTTTTCATTAAAATCACAATTGTGAGGGAGCACTTCAACTAAATCATTTTAAAAAAAAATGCAGCAGTGCTGGTCTACAAATCAAAGAGAAGAGAAGCAGCAAGGTGGTGCAGCCTGAACTTCTTCCTAGAAGACTGCAACAACTAACCAGTGTGGAAATGGAAAACCAAGAAGCAATGGACTCTTCTCAAACAGCCAAACAGAGGAGTTTCAGAAGGAAAATGGGTAAAACTTGAAAATATAACTTACATGGATCCTACTGGTAAAACAAGAACTTGGGAAACTGTAAAACCTACAACCAGGAAAGGACAGTCAGCCGATGTTGTGGCTGCAAAGAACTCTTCATTATGGATGTATTACTCTGGTTAAACAGTGGCTACTGCACAGACTTCCCTGCAGGTCTCATAGATGATAATGAAAAACCCAGAATTCTTTTCAGTTACATTTTCTTTTACTTCTAGGTATTCATACAGCCTGTTTCTTACTTTCTTTTTCAAGTCAATTTCTACTTTTTTTTTTAATTATTTTTTTTACTTTATTATTTTTATGTGAGTGTACCGTCAAATCAGATCTGACTGGTACAGGAGGAGATTGCTCCTCCTTCCCCGGCAGAGCATCTGGTGGATTTGAACCGTGCGCCTCTGGGATTGTAGTTGCAGCTCCTTGCCACTAGGCCACCAGAGCTCCCCATGTCAATTTCTACTTAAAAGCTTAACTAAGTGTCACTTTTCCTAGGAAGTTCTTCCCCAACAATTAAATTTATGTTAAGAATTGTACGTATTTCCACAGTACCCACCCACCTGTCCCTATAACCTTATTATACAGTTTACAATTTTCAGTTTACTTGTTATATATATTGGCTGTAGGTTTGAAGGGTGGCATCTTGTTCATTGTTATAATCTGGGTCTCTAGCTGAATTTAAATCTGACTAAAGTGAAAAGGAATGGCAAAGGACACACTGACAAAGAAGATTAATCAGAACTGGCTTTGACAAGCACTGTGGCATTTGGACAAGAACAAACTGGGAGGAGGGTAGAG
>NW_006399798.1:17178820-17218197 GCF_000299155.1 Elephantulus edwardii | reverse complement strand
AATGTTTATGAAAATTAATAAAATATAATTATAGAAAAAAAGAAGAGACCAAAAACTTAGTCAATCATATGAAGAGAAGTGTTTTTTAAAAGTAAGTTAAAATTGGTCATATTAATTACTAAAAAAAAAATACCTAAAACTGTTGAATATAAAACTAATCTGTTCTTAAAAAAGAGAAACAAACCCATTTGTTCTGTAAAGTTTCATACATCACAATTTTTAAAAGTATAGCTTAAAATAACACATTCACTGAAAGTATCTCTTAGTTATTACATTCCAGCTTCTCTAATGGCCTAGTCTACAGGGAGTTGTGTTGCTAACTTAATGGCCATACCTTCCTGACAGTTCGACAGCAGCCACAAAGGAGAAAGGGGTCATTTTCTCCCATGCAATTCACGGCCTTGGAAATTCACCAGAGAGTCAGCTATAAATTGCTATGGTAATTCGGTTGAGTCTAAACATTTTAACAGGTATTTTCTCAACAAACCTACCAATCGTCTAAAGTAGGCATTTATATTATTGGTATAGAAAATCTATAAAAAGGGGTTAGATGGTAACTTGAAAATTGTACAGTAAGTGGTAGAACTGTCTACTATCTATTTGTTTGCTAAGTTAATTTATTGAGCCATAGTCCACACTGAAGGAGCACATACAAAAGTATGTCTTAGTTGTCTTCAGGTAACTTAATGCTGCAGTGCAGACATGACATTTATTTATGTGCTTTCAAGGTTCAAACTCAAATAACAGACCAAGGTCTAGAATGAGTTGGCGATTTTAGGGTATTCTAAAGCAACTACCTAGGGCTACACAGGTGTAGAAAATGCAGACTCATGGCTTAAGAGGTCTAGAAACAAGTATCTGGAATGTCAGCCAAAGGAGTTTCGATGGGAGTTCTAAATTTAATTTTTATAGGCAAAATCAAGTGGAATATCTTAGCATAAACTTAAGGCTGACTTAAGTGGCACAAAGGCATAAAAAATACGAAGACTTCCAAAGTCATAACATCAGAACAATTAACAAGTCAGAGATATGATGAAGACAGCAAAAGCCAGAGAGCAGCTAAAATGCAGTAACTGACTTAGTAAAGTATTATGTACGAAAAGTCTAGAACAAGCATTTAAACCAAAGTAAATCAGTGCTTACCATGCCCTGAGGAGAGCCAGAACAGATTACAGATGGGGTCAAAGAGTTGCTATTAAGAGTGATGAAAATAATTTAAACAAATAAACAAACAACAAAAAACGAACAGTGTTGAGGGTTGCACAATATGATGAATGAGTGTCACCGAACAAAAAACACTCAAACTTGCAAGTGGTAAATGTTTTTATACTTATTATACAATAAAATTTTTTCAACTAAAATAAATCAAGAAGCGATAAAATAAGCATAATAACTAGAAACAGAGGAAAAAATTTTTTAAAGGCCAGTTATTGAAAGCAATTATAAAGAGAATGAAAATGGACAGGGACTGTTAGTTTTCATTAAAAAGTCCTTAAACTGTCCCTTCTGCCTTTTAAAAATAGATACTGTTGTAGTGCTGCCCAGTGGATTCCAACTGCTGGCAAACCCACAGAACACAGAACAGACTTGCCCACGTGGTCTCCTAGGTTGAAGTCTTTAACACAAGTAGATTACCAGGTCTTTTCTCACTCAGAGCAGCTGATGAGTTCAAACCTTTGACCTTTCAATTCATAGTTAAGAGCTTAACCATTTCACTACCAGCATTCTTTCGTATATAGTATTACTATGACTGAAATAAAACTTTTTTAAAGAAACCATCCACACAGAAGTAAAATATACGCCCATGAATGCATCCCAATTCTGATTTCTGGTTTCACATTTATAACAGGTATAAAGTTTTTTCTTTAAAAAACCACTTTAAATTTTTCAAATTATTTTTTTAAATTAGAAAACTTATAAAGGTTGCTCTATATCCTGAGCCAATATCACTTTTACTCTTCATAAGCTTATTAAGAGTAACTTAACGTTTAACACCAGCTATCCAGAAGCAAAAGCACCTTTGTACTGGGTTTCCTACATCTTCTGTGGAGACCAAATTACCACAGATCAAAGTGAGATCATTTTCAGCGACTATTTTCAAAGATTATATCAAATAATGTCAATTCTAGGTTTTATTTCAAAGTAATAATTTAAACCTACAGGTCATAATGTTGATTCCACTTTGGATCGAGTGTGTTCTTCACAGTGTCTGTAGAATGGCACTGCCCAGATCCATCAACCACCACCTTAGCAAATGGATCAGGAAGTCCTGTGAAAAGGGGAAGATTCTTTTAAATTATATTTTCACATCTAAGATAGAAGATTTATGGTTATAAATATTATCATGCTCTCTAGAACAATAAAAAGGCAATTCTATAATTTTAAAAAGGAAAAGTTTGACACTACTTCAAATGAAAAGTGGACTCCTCTCAGGAGGAAATACTTCATCATGTTCTGATTGTATTTTCTAAACAAACATATATATGCTTGTTTGTAAGCAAAAATAAATAAAAGCACATTTCCAGTTCTCCCTCTGGGGATCGTTTAACTAATAAACAGTTAAGAATGAAGAAAAACAACATTTTTTAAGGTATATTTTGTAGTTTCAAAATTTCTCAAGTTTGCCATCATTTCAGAGAAAATTGCCTAAATCAAGAACCACTCTACTACACAGCTGCATTTGGTGGCCTCCAGATGAATATAAAACAAACATTTCATTCAATGACACAGAACCTATGAGTTACTCTGCAGCAGAAATAACACTTTAATTTTGAAGAGAAGAGGGAGTGAAATCAACTAACCTAGTTGGGTTCTGAATGACTTCAAGATGGCCCTTATGTAATACTGTAAGTATCTTAAAGATTTTATTGAAATGTTACATAAATTAAAGGGAAAAGGTTACTAATGAAAATATCCTTAAACACCAACAAGGGACAGTGGGCTATGTGATGGAGTCAATGGAAGACTCTAAAGGTGAGTATACATGTGCTCATTTGGAAAACGATGTGCTAAAATCCTGAAAGGGAGCATACCTTGGTTTTAAAAGCCAGAACACTTGAAAATAGTTTTAAAATATGAATTCATATAATTCGACATTAATGCTTGTAACCTTGAAATAAATAGTATTATCACATATATAAAAGATACACATGACAATGGATTTTTCTCTAAGATTTACATTTTGCATCAAACTACAGTCATGCTTCATATGAAAACATACTTATCCCACTTAACATAATTTAAAGTAAAGAACAAAACTATATTTTACTACTCAGTGACAAAATAACTATACTCTGATCAATAAACACAGCCATTCTCAAATTATTTTTATTTGGGAACTATTATTTTATGTTGTTCTTTCTGATACTGATGTAGACAATTCTCAATTTATTAAAAGTAAAAAAAAAATCCCTAAGTAGTTGTCTAAATCTAGCACAAAGGGGATTTGGACCTTGGCCAGAGTGAACATGGGGCACACATCCAACCTTCTGAAGGCTGAGCGACTAGCTTTCTCATTTCCTTTTTCAGATCCATCAAGTGGTTTCTTTCATTCTGAGTTTTAATAATTCAGTATTTTCTAATTTTCTTAGTTGTAAAACAAACTCAAAATTCGTAAGATTTGCCCATTTTTAATGCCTAGATCAGTGAATCGCCTCTTCCCTGTCACTCTGTCCTATGTGGTGGGTTTGCACATTACTGTTATGCTGGAAATTAAACCATCAGTACTTCAAATTCCAGCAAGTTCGCTCATGAAGAACTGGTTTCAGCAGAGCTTCCAGATAAAACAGACTAGAAGTAGGCCTGGTCATCCACTTCTGAAACAATGGGCCCTTGAAAACTCTATGAATAGCAGTAATCACTATCTCATACAGTGTTGGAAAATGAGGCTCTCAGGTTGGAAGGTACTCAAAATTCAACTGGCAGTGTTGCCTCCTCAAACTAAAGTCTACTTTAAAGACTTGGAGTAAAACTTAAGACCAAAGAATGACTTTCATTTGTGGATACAGCACAACTCAAAATGAAGAAAAATAGCTCAAAATACTCATTAATAACTGGAATAAGAAATACACAAAGTATAAATTTAGGGGGGGAAGGAAGCTATCAAAAGCGATCAGTATCTTAGTCATTCAGGAGCCGAAAGGGACTAATTTTGGTCATTTTAAATCAGAAAATCCTATGATCACCTATATCCAGAATGACAAATTGAGAGGAAGAATGTTGCATTCATTGTCAAAAAGAGTATTTCATGATCTGTCCTAAAGTAAATGCGACAATTTCCATATGAATATAAGTAAAACCAATTAATACAATGACAATTCAAATATATACAGCAATAACTAAAGTCAGAGATGAAGAAACTGAGAATTTGAGCCAGCTTTTGCAGTCTGAAATTGACTGAACATGCAATTACAATGTTGTTGTTATGTGTCGTCAAGTCGCCTGCGACTCATAGCGACCCTATGTACAACAGCCCTAAACTCCGCTCTGTCCTGTGCCAATCCCACTGTCTCCGACACTCCCATCCCAATTACCCCAGTCACTGAATCAATCCACCTCATAGAGGGCCTTCCTCTCCTGCGCCGTCTCTCCACCCTCCCAAGCATGATGTCCCTCTCTAAGGACCGGTCTCTCCTCACAACATGTCCAAAGTATGTTAGACGGAGCCTCAGAATTCTTGCCTCCAAGGAGTCACCTGGTTTAACCCTTTCCAGGACAAATAACTAGTGACTAAAATGCCAAAGTTGGAAACAAAAAAGAAGGGTTAGTAGTTAGAAAACACAGCCTTGATGAAAAAAAATGGGGCTGGAAACAAAATTTGTACAATCAATTCCTTGCTAATGTCTTGTAAAAAATATATAAACAGTAATTATACACATGAATCTCATCTGATGAAATACACAGAAATCAAAGTGACTACACTTATGGGAAGAGACAGTGAGCTAGGTTGGCCTGCTGGTAAGAAGGTGAATCCCAAAGACATGTGAGATTTTAATCCTCCAGTTGCTCTGCTGGAGAAGGATGGGCAATCTCCTCCAGTGCAATTAACTGCCTCTGAAAACTCATTGGAAGGTCAGCTATGGGTTGGTTCCAACTCCATGACACACAATAACAAATGGAAAGAATTTATGGAAAACCTGAATAGAACCCATTATTACAAGGCAGGAGCTGAGGTCATAAGAGACTTTGAACCCATAGAACATAGAAAAGAGGAAGAAATGATGAAGTAATAAGAGGGCTCAACAGAAGATTTCAAATAACAGTTCTGAAGACAAAACAAAGCAAGTATTACAAAGAAATGTGCAAAGACTTGGAGTTAGAAAACCACGAGTGAAGACAAAAATGCTCAGCATTTCTCAAACTAGAAGAAATTAAAAAAACATTCACGTCTCAAGTAGCAAGACTGAAAGATTCTGAGGACAAAATATTGTATGATACAGGAAACGTCAAAAGATAATGGAAGGTTTATAGCATACTGTACCAAAAAGCACTGATTGACACTGAACCAGTTCAGTGATCAAAAACCAATGGAAGGAAGCCAGAGCTGCGTAGAAGTCACTGGCAAACAAAAAGTCACTGGCAAAAAAATCCCCAGTCACTGGCTCCTGGATTTGAGGGAATAACAGTTAAGTATGTTTCAACCAACATGTGCAGCTCTGGTCATACTTACCTGCCTATTTAAGGTGTATGGAAATTCCTTGCAAATTGCAAGAAATTCCTTGCAATCTGCAGTTCCTGGAAACTGACTGAAGAGATTTGTATTTGAGCCTTTAAAAAAAACAAAACACCATCTAACAGAATGTGAAAATTATTGAATAATATCCTTAATAATGACATGCAAGTAATATCACATGCAAGTGAAAGATTGCTGACGATTATTTAAAAATAGCTGGAGTGGTATGGTGACAGGAAATTAGCCAGAAATTCAAGTTAAATTCAGAAGAGACTAGAGCAAGGGCTATCACACCCGACATAAGATGCATCTTGGCTGAAAGCACTGAATAGCAGAAATGTTTACTTATGTTTTACTGACTACACAAAGGCATTTGATTGTATAGATCATAATAAATTATGAATGATAGTGAGAAAAAAAGAATCCCAGAACACTTAATTGTGTTCATAGGGAACCTGTACATGGACCAAGAACAAGCTATTTTAATAGAAAAGGATCTATTATTTTAAAATAAAGAAAGCTAAAAAAAAAAATTAAAATCAGGAAAGCTATGTCTCAGGGTTACATCCTCTTACGATACCCATCCAAGTATGTATTCTGAGCACATACTCCACGAAGTTGGACTACGTGACAAAAGAAGAAAAATATGACCTCTGGGTTGGAGGAAGATTTATACCCAACCTTGCTTGCTCAAAGTACAATGGACTTGAAGTACTTAATAAAAGGGATCAAAAACTATAGTCTTCAGTATGGATTATACTTCACAAAACAAAAATTCTTACCACGGGACCAATAGCAGCATAATAGGTGGAGAAAAGATTGACGGTGTCAAGGATTTGACTTTAATTGGTTCTACAATCAACACCCATGTTAAGAGCAGTCAAGAAATCAAAAGATGTGTTGCAATGGGAAAATCAGTTCTCAAGGACTTCTTTAAGGTGCCAAAGAACAAGGATGTAAATTTAAAGACTAAAGCATGCCTGACCTAAGCTATACATTTTCAGTCGCATTATATGCACGTGAAAGTTGGACAATGAATAAGAGAATGAAGAAGAGCCAAAGCCTCTGAATAATAATGTCAGCAAAGAGTATTAAATATCCCACAGATTGTCAAAAGAACAATAGCCGCCATGGAAGAAGTTCAGTCAGAGTGCTTGAGAAACAAAGATGGTGAAACTTTCACACACTTTCTGTATGTTTTCTCCAGTCCTTCGTAAAAAATATCATAGTCGGAAAACTAACAGCTCAGTAAAGGAGAGGAAGGCCTTCAAGGAGATAGGTTATATTGCTGCTGTTATGTGGCATTGAGTCAACTACGACTCATAGCAACCCTGAAAACAACAGTTCTGAACATTGTCCAATCTCGTGCCATCCTCTGATACACTTTAGCTCACTCTTACAGTCACTGTGTCATTCCATCTCATTGAGGGTCTTCCTTTCCTATATTGATCTTCCATCTTCCCAAGCATGGAGACCTTCACCAAGGACTGGCCCCTCCTTACAACATGCCCAACGTATGTGAAACTCAAAGTATCAAGGAAATGAGCTGACAAAATGACTAGAACAATGGGCTTAAGCACAGAGAGATTGTGAGGATGGTGCTGGAACAGGCAGTGTTACATTTCATCATACATATGGTCACCATCAGTCAGAGACGACTGGATGGCACCTATCAATAACACAAACATATTAATGAAGGGGGGGAAAGAATTATCTCTTTTTTCATGTAAAAGTTAAAAATGGAAAGATTTCATAAAAATTGGGTTTTCAGAAATGACAAAGAACTAAAATAAGTATCTCTTAGATTCCCTAGGGAAACTAAGAAATACCTGGATATTTTATTAAAGCAGCTGGGTTTAGGAATTCTAGTGGAAGGAAAAAAAAATATTTAGGAAGGAAGACAGACCTAAACACAAAATTGACAATTTTATCTTCAAAACCAGTGAAGGAACAAGAAGAGGTGCACTGGAAAGACTAGAATCAGTTATAAAATGTATGTTCGACACTTCCTGTCTTTTTCTCCATGTTAACTATCTGTTCAATCCTATCTACCCTTTCTAGTCCCACTAGGATAAATTTTATCTCAAACTAATCTTTTTTTTTATTTTTTTTTTTTTTTAATGTGTGTACCGTCAAATTGGATCTGACTGGTACAGGAGGCGATTGATTGTTCCTCCTTCTTCAGCAGAGCATCTGGTGGATTTGAACCGCACACCTCTGGGATTACAGTGCCGTTTCCTGCCACTAGACCACCAGAGTTCGCCCTTTTTTCTTTTTTTTTATTCTTGTAATTTTTTTTTAATGTGATCTCAAACTAATCTTGACTAGGGCAAAAGACAGGTATAGTTCAGAAGTAGTTTGCAAATTGTATGCTTTCAAGTCAGAACCAACTCAGAGCTGACCCTCCGTCAGGGAGGAGACTGCTCATCTTTCTCTCCAGAGGAGTAGCTAGTGGATTTGAGCTGTGGACCTTTGGATTTGCAGTGCAGCTCCTTGTCACTAGGCCACCAGAGTTCCCTATTTAAGAGCAAATACCATCAAAATGTAGTACTACATTATTTTATACAATTGTTATTATTCTTTAACTCCGTTTTACTCTAGAAAGACTAGAAGTAATAAAACATCAACTGGAATGAATTAAGTATTATTTTAAAACTATTTTAAAGAAAGCTCTGGAGGCCCAGTGGCAAGAAGCTACACTGCAATCCCAAAGGCACCTGGTTCAAATCCACCAGATGCTCGTGCCAGTTGGATCAAACTTGATGGTACACAACAAGGAAAAAAAATATTTTAAGAGTTTATTAATTCTTTTAACCAGATCTCTAAAATTATCTGCAGACAACTTAGACAGCAAATACAGTTGCTTCCTTGTTGGTTTGCAGAACTTAAATTTTCAAATCCAATGTTCCTTCTCTAGTTTTAATTTTAAATTTTTTACACATAAGATTGTGACTCAAAAGTATTTTTTTCCTGAAAGATCTATCTTTTATAATAACATAAAGGTATTATATATTAGCAGGCGACTTGATGGCACAAAACAATAAAACTTTAAAGTATATAACAGCATAAAGACATTGAGCACACCAAAAATTGTGTATTTTCTAATCCTATCTTATAAAAATTATTCCTAAAAAAGTCATAAAAGATTTCATGAGAGACTGACAAACACGCTGCAAACAGGAGACGCCAGGTCTGCTTTGGAGTCTGAAACCTAAGAGCATCTACAACCCAAAAGGGCAGAGCTTTCTTTCTTATTTCTTACTCTGGAAATTCCAAATACACACAATGACGTCTCAATTCTCTTCAAGGGATCCTAAACGTTTGAAAACATTCCCTATGAATTTTTTCCCCTATTATAAAGGGTATTTACAAATTAAACTCTCCTCTAGAATTCCAGTCTGCAACATACATACATCTGCAGTCACACATTCTATAATAAACATGTTAGTGGTAAACGAATTGGGGGGAAGATTATCTTTTAAAAAGATTAAGCTACATGGCTCTGAATGAAAGCATTCGAAATATAATGCTGGACAGATTTCTATCTCTAGCCAGATAATTTTGGAAGGTCAACAAATCAACAAATCTCGATATATATCATACGTACATATATATATACACACACATACACACAGAGTATACAAAATATAAAGTTCTTTTACTTACGGAAAAAATCCTTTTTCACCAAGTTTTTTGCACAGAGTACTGTAAAGAAAACAAACACATACAGGAAAAATTAAAATAAAACGTTACGACTCCATTGGCATAAGTTACACTTTAAAACACTGAAAAATAAATTAATAATTCACTTCACTATACTAGGAAATAAGACTACAAACTAAAAAACAGCAAACAGCTGAACCAGTATATGCAATCTTATCAATGATTAACAGTAATAGCCAAAGACAAGAAAGTTGTTAAGTTTTGTGTTCTACAAAGAATCTAATTCCTATCTTCTCTCAAGATCTACTGTCACAACAGTTCAATGGTAACGGGAAAGTAATTCTAGAATTAAATATAGAAAATAAATTGTTATATAGCTATTTTAAGGATAAAATTGTTTTATAATAAGAATAAAAAATAAGAGAAAATAAAGTTTTTCTGATATAGATAAAATTTTTATGTATTCATTTATTCATTCATTTTATGTGTGTACCGTCAAATTGGATCTGACTGGTACAGGAGGCGACTGCTCCTCCCTCTTCAGCAGAGCATCTGGTGGATTTGAACCGTGCACCTCTGGGATTGCAGTACAGTTTCCTGCCACTAGGCTACCAGAGCTCAAGATGAAATTTTTAAAAACAACTTTCTGTTACTTCATTTCCATCTAAGTGTCACAGAAACCTTACGGGAGTGATAAATTATCTTGTCCAAAATCATGAGCTCAATGACAAGACAGGCTTGCTGTATCTATAAAGAACTAAAATTATACATAAGCTAAATGTCCCAATTCCACATTTTCTAGATTATCCTGTGTTAAATCACTATTCATATGATGATGACTGCACAACATTGTGAATAAAAACCAGTGGGATAAATTTTTTAACAGTTAAGTTATATGTTAGTAAAAAATTACTACTTATAAGAATCATAAGCTTAAACATCTTTAAACTTGATATAACTAACGGAAGAAAATTAACTGTCATATAGTTTATGAAATGTCTAGGACTGAAATGATAGATTCATGCAGTTCAAATGGTCCATTAGTTGCAATTATTGGAAGTTTACTGCCTAAAAGTGTGTTTAACACGTCTTTGGAACATGTTTAAATACACTCAATTATGTTAGGTACAAAAAAAATCATTCTCAAGACAGAAACCATCAGTAAATAAAATTATTAAGTAAACACAAGCTGCCAATTTACTAATCCCAGATGAATACTTTGTATACCATGGACTGCCAAAAAGAACAAACAAATCCGTATTGGGAAAAATGAATGAAGTCAGAGGGCTTCTTAGAAGTGATGATGGGGCAATTTTGTTTCGCATACTTTGTACATGTTAAAGATATCATGCTTGGAAAACCAAAGCGTCAGTGAAGGAAAGGAAGATCTTCAATGAGATGGACTGTCGCAGTGACTGCAACAATGGATTTAAGCATAACAGAGATTGTAAGGCTGGTGTAGCACAGGATGGGGTTTCATTTTGTGCACAGGAGTGTGCTGGGTCAGAGCCAAGTCAACAGCACCTAACAACAAAATGTTCCCTATCTGGTGGACTACCAGAAGAAAAACAAACCTGTCTTGTAAAAAGTATAGTAAAAGATGCACTGCAAAGTGGACTGGGTAGGAGGGTATAGGAGGGGGAGGAAGGAAAATTTTCAACAATGAATGAATATTTTACAAAAAGGAAAAAAGTGAACCAGGAAAGGTGGAAAGAAGGGAGAGGGAGAAAAACTGCAACAACGAATGCATGGAAAGCCAACTTTTCTATTAATATCACAATAAAGTGTGTGTGTGTGGTTTTGTTAATTGTTGTTGTTGTTGTTTTAAAGTACAGTCAGAATGTTCCTTAGAAGTGGATGAGGAACAGTCAACCGTGGCCTTTAAGCTAGGAGATGTTGTGACACCACTAGTTCCAAGCAGATCTGAGCTGCAGACAGAATGATAAAGTTGGTTTACAACTACCATCTGGGGAAGAAGGTCTGCATTAAGTACAATACTGATGACATCACTGGAGATCTTAAGAAGCTGATCGCAGCCCAAACTGGCACTCACTAGAACAAAATTGTCCTTAAGAAGTGGTTCACCATTTTCAAGGGCCATATGTGTTTGAGTCACTATAAAATCCATGATAGGATGAACCTGGAGCTTTATTACCAGTAAGGCAGAATACCTTCCACTTCTATCCTTCCCTGCAGATGGCACAACCCTGTCTGCCGAAACTGAGGAAGACCTGAAGTGCTTGCTGCAGAAGGTTAAGGACTGCAGCCTTCAATATGGATTGAAGCTCAACATCAAGAAAACAAAGATTCTCACCCCTGGACTGACTGGCAGCATCACGACAGACAGTAAAGAGACTGAGATTTAGGTTGCTTGGCTCCACAGTCAACACTCTTGGTACCAGCAGCCAGGAAATCAAAAGGTGCATTGCATTGGGAGGGTCTGTTGTCAGGGACATCTCCAGAGTACTGAAGAGCAATGACATCAGTCTGGAAACTAAGGTGCACCTGACCCAGGCCATGGTCTTCACAATTAAGTGCTATGCAGCAGAAAGCTGGACAATGACTAAAGATAACAGAAGGAGAATTGATGTCTTTGAGCTGTGGTGCTAAAGAAAAGTACTGAATATACCACAGACTGCTGGGAGAACAAACAAGTTCATCCTGGAGAGAGTGAAACCAGGCTGCTCCTTGGAGGCAAGGATTCTGAAGTTCTGTCTGACATGTTGCAAGGAAGGACCAGTCCTTGGAGAAGGATATCACGCTTAGGAGGGTGGAGAGACAATGCAAGAGAAGACGACCCTCAATGAGATGGACTGACTCAGCGACTGGGGTAACGGAGAGAGATGTGTCGGAGACACCAAAGTTGGCTCAGGATAGAGCAGTGTTCAGAGATGTTGTACACAGGGTCACTATGAGTCGCAGGCGACATGACAGCACATAACTATTACCCTTCCCTTCTTCCCCCACTGCCCTCACTGGTATGGAACCTTGTTTTTATGAACTCATATTAATAAAAGCTTAGATGCTGGGGCGAGAACAATAGAATAGGATGACACTAGGACATAAGTCTTACACATGATCAGAAGAGACTAGTCCCTAGAAAAGGACATATGCTTAGTAAAGTAGACAATCAGCAAAAATGAGAAAGACCATCAAAGAGGCCAAGTGACACAACAGCTGCTACAGATTCAGGCAGGGTTTCCTTCGCTTGTACCAGGGTTTGCCATGAAGGAGAACTCAGAACCCACTCGATGGCATCAACAATTAACAGCAGAGTCTCTAAAAAGGGCCCTGTCATGAATGGTTGAATGCCTGAGTCCACCAGTCATCTATAAGAAAACAATGTGGCCATTTGCTTCCCTAAGAGGACAGCCTTGGAAACCTATGGAGCAGTACTATTCTGCCCAGAAGGGCGACTATGTGTCACAACTAACTCAGCAGCCAACTGTTTCAGAGTCTTTTAGGTGATGTCTTATAAATAAGTTTTGTTTTTAAGAACATAAAAATTAAAAACAAGGCTATAACTAAGAATATGAAATCATAAACCTGATTTAGGGTTCTTCCAAATTTCTGTTAAACCCAACTGCAGCTGAGTCAATTCTGACTCACAGTGATTCTCCACCGTAAATCTCTTTGGGAGGCACTGCTCATCTTTCTCCCAAGGAATGACTGGTTGAGTTGAATCACTGGTTTTTTAGTCAGTAGCCCAACACACTACATCAGGTTTTGTTATCATCATATAAACTGAATAGAAGCAAAGATTCTTACTTGTAATTTTGAAATGGAAGCTTTTCATCTATTACCTGAGAATAATTTTACTTACATAGATAGAGAAAAGATTTTTACACCTTTGAATCATAACTGCACTAGTGTTTTTGGAGCGTATGATGAGGACCAAACCCTTTCTTTAAATTCTCAGGACCAATTATAAGAGTTCAGTAAATTAATGAATTTCAATATGACAAATTATGTCATCACAATAAATTCTCAACAAGGAAGGTCTGTATCTAAGTATCATGGGAATACAACTAAAATAATATAATACAACTTTATAGAAAAAAGTAAAACTAGCATTTAGTACTCAAAACTATAGAAAAAGAAAACAAAGCTAAGATTGGAAATAGCGGTTCAGGGAAAACGTAATGCAGAGTTCTATGTTTGTTTTCTAAATGCTTTTAGGGATAGAGGGGAAAATAATACTGCAAAACACATGCCTAAGATACAGTAAAGGACTAGTGGAAGAAAAACTAGTAAAGTGGATGAAGCCTGAACAAGGCTAGGTATGCATTATCTCCTTGACACCATCATTCTTTTGCTATCTTGACTATATACTGGAATTAATATGTAAGGAATACAGTAATATAATAGTAAATAATTTGGTAGTAAGTATATAATTCTTTAAAATCTAATGAATTTTTACTGATTTTTTTTAAATAAACATTACATTGGATTCTAGCTATTTAGCTAGAGTCAATTAAATTTTAGCATGAATCAATTCTGATGAGTCTTGATTTATGAGTTAATGTAAATACCCCATCTGTTGTTTGTTGTGCTGTGGTGGCATGTGTGTTATGATGATGCTAGAAATTATGCCACTAACATTTCAAGTGCCATTATGGTCACTTATTATAGGTAAATTTCAGTAGAGTTTATAGACAAGACTAGGAATAAAGGCCTGGTACCCTACTTTCAAAATTTAAAAAATGGAAACACTATGGAATGCAACAGAACATTATCTAATAAAATGTTGAAAGATAACAGACAATAGCTACCTCAATGAATTTAAATATATCAACAATTATGAATACGGTGCAAGATGAACAAAATTTTGTTGTTGTGCATACAGTTGCCAAGAATTGTCACCAACTGAACAGCAACCAACAATAAACATAGTATTACACCAGCACAGCTGCTATTATCAAAGTGATCCCAAAAGAGTAGAATTTGGGCTCAAGGCATACAATTTTTACTAATTAAACTACACTATTATTTGATTTTAAGAAGATTTTAGGGAGAAGGGTTCTGGTTTAAGGGTTGAAGATTATTTCTAAGCAATAGTTTCAGGAGTCTATTCAGGTTTTGTGGCTCCAGGAAGTCTGGTTTCTATGATAATTTGAAATCAGGATTCTCCAACAGAATCTTTGATCAAAGTGTTTCTTACTCAAGTCCACATTTTCAAATTCTAGGTTTTTTAAGAGAAGCACATGTGACATATGATTAAGTGTTGAGTTACAAAAACCAAAGCCTGGTAGATTAAACCAGCTATTGCTTTATTGGGGAAGTGGGGGACCTCGTGCTCTGTTCCTATGAAGAATATATCTTGGAAAACGCTACAAGAAAGTTCTAATCTGTCCTACAGCGTTGCTACAAATCGGAATTGACTCCACAGCACACACAACATGCAGCCTGTTTTAACTATTCCACTCACTGCATCAGCAGATAGATGAATGGACAGAAATGATAAAAATAAAGTAAAATTCAGTATACCAGTAAGTTCTCACTATTTCATACATATACAGATAAGGCCATCTTGAGATACTTAACATTTTCTACATTTCCTATTTGTTCTATGACAGTGTCTGAATCAAAGATAAATAAGGCATAATCCTTTGCTCTCAGAGTTTACAGGTCTGATATAATTCTAATATCACAATATAGGTGAGTTTTTGTTACTTTCTTAAGGAACACTTTTAAATGTCAAGGGTGGTGAAAGAGCATATTTAGTATAGTTTATCTGAAGCAATGATTGGGGGGAAACTACAAAAAACAGATGGTAATAAATATTACCATTTTCACTTAAGTCAGTAATTTTTTTTTCTAATTAGACAGTTCTCTTTGCAATCTATTACAAGATGTAATAGCACAATCATGTAATAGGATCAGTGTAAACCTCAGCTGAAGAAATGTTATGTTGTTCTGAGTTTACTCATAATGAATGGCTATCTATGCTTAATCTGAATAAAGTTCCCAAATGCTCAGTATCATCTTGCCAAAAATTCCCTTTCCTCCTCCAGATTGGAAATGCATTCCAATTACATTGCTGATTGGAATGAGACTGCTTAAGAGAAAGGGGGGGGGGGGGCGGAAGCCACTCAAGAGTTCCACAGTCTTTCCTTACTCCACAAAACAAAGATTTTATAATACTGTTCCTGAAACTCAAATACTGCAAAAATTATTTTGGAAAGTGGAATTGATTTCTCTGCATTTTCTTTAAAACTGTAAAGGAAAACTGAAACTCAGGGTAACATTCCTATATACATTCCAGAAAAATGGCCTAGTGTTTTTAAAAATGTCTACTAATATATACTGTGAGTTATGATGGTAATGAACAGCACTGCCAACTCAAAGGCCTGTGGTTCAAATCAATAAGTTGTTCCAAGGGAGAAAGATGTGATTTACTACCTCTGAAAATTCTCTGGAGAGTCAGCTATGGGTTGATTCCGACTGAGTGGTACATAACAACTACTAATATGTGTCATTTCTAGTCATTGGCACATTACAGAATGTAGTTTTCTTCTCTAAGAAATAGCCTTTATATCTCAATTCAAAACATATAATCAAAATTAAAGTCCTACAGAAAATTTGTACACAATATAATTTGTTTAAGTATTAAATCCTCTGCCATAAAGTTAGTTCAACTCAAAGCAACCTTCTACTTTTTTTTTTTTTTAAATTTAGGTTGTTTATTTTTCATTTCAATGAACATCTACAGAGATTTTGGGATTCCATTCATTCATTGTTGCACCCTTCTCCCCGCACAAACCCCTCCCCCCCAATTTGCTCCTCTCCTTGAAACGCAAAAGAAAAACTCCCTCATTGGTACACAATCCCCCCCCAACCCCACCCCCTAGCCCCAAATATAATCCACTCTACAACCCTCATTGCATACCCCTACGATAATGGGGGAGAGAATAGTCTAAAAGTATTATATTTTAGGGCAACCTTCTACTTTTAAAAGCTGTAAATCTTTAGGAGAAAATACTGTCCATCCTTCTCGAGAGGAGCAGCTAGTGGGCTCAAATCAACATTATGGTAAACAGCCTGACATGTTATGTACAATATGTTTTAGTTGTTACAAGAAAAAGAAGTACTAAACAGGTGCACATTCAAGAGTGTCACTACAATATACCAGATATAAATATTATTAGGTTCGGTGACCGCAGTAATCGGGATGGGTGTGTCAGAGGCAGTGCGGTTGGCGCAGGATAGAGCAGGGTTTAGGGCTGTTGTGCATACGGTCTCTATGAGCCGCAAACGACTCTACGACTCTACGGCACATAACAACAACAACAACAACAACATAACTAATTAAATGGTTAAGCAAGTGATGGTAAACACCATGATGCAATAAGATTATGCAACTATTATTAACTGTGTAAATGTCATTCTTGAAAAAATTTTTCTCAATATACTGTTAAAAGTTCCTTGAGTGAAAGGGAACACAATATACAATAAAATGTTGATTAAATATTTTAATTAATTAATCAATGATCTTGCTATAAAACAAAGTATAAATTATTAAAATGAAAAAGAAACTATTTGTAAACTTATACTCAGTTAATACATTAACTTCAGAAAAAAGTAAAATCCACTGACAGTGTATGATATAATTATAGTAAAGAACATTAAAAATTACGTATAATTTGCTGAGTCTTTACTATGAGTAAATGAGTAACTATTACCCTGTGAAGTACATAGTAAGTTATACAACCTACATTTTAGAGATGAGGAAACTGAGGTTTAAAGAGTAAAAAACTTCTCAATGAACGCATTATTGGTAGTCTTATTTCAGAAGGCAAATTCAACCACCACACTCAAGTACTCTCAAATCATCTTTTTAAAGGGATTTTGTCTCATTAAAACAATTATTGATGACAAAGTTTTACAAAAAAGGTCACCAAAACTCAGACTGCAGAAAAGCCTTCTTGAATAAACTAGCAATCTCCCTATTTCTATATTTCGTTTATCTCTATAATTATATTAGACTGCATTATTGAATTAGACCATAGTTCAACAATGCTATAGCATCCTTTCATAAAGGAATTTTAGGTGATCAATTGCATAGTTTTTACAAAGCAAATGGGCCTATAACTTCTTTTTTTATTGATATTTTAACAAAAGTTTACAGGAAACTTGGATTTCTATTCATTCATTATTCACATTTTCCTCCCTATCCCACCCTCCCAGTTTTTCTCTTTTAAAAAGATTCTTTCATTGTTGCACAATTTCCTCTTTCCCCCTACTCCCCTCCCCAGTCTACTGTTCCGTATCTCTTATTCTGTACTGTTGTCATGCAAATAATACCTAATCATATTATTTCTTTTAGACAATTCTTTCCCTCATCTATTTCAATGCAGTGTTCATTATTTATCCTCTTTTATTACTTTCTCCCCAACCCCCATGTCAGTCCTATTTTATAACAGTGGCATTCTACAGTATTTGTCCTATTTGTGACTGAGATATTTCACTCAGCATAATATCCTCCAGAGTCACTCATTTTGTATCTTATGAGTTCTTTGTTTTTCAGTGCTGCATATTGGTCCACTGTGTGAATATACCACAGCTTCTCTATCCATTCATTAGTTGATGGGTACCTGGGTTGCTTCTATCTCTTTGCTATTGTGAACAACACAGCAATAAACATGGGTGGCATATCTCTGTTTGGATGGAAGTTCTGTTTTCTTTGGGGTGTATTTCCAGTAGTGGAATTTCTGGGTCAACTGGTATTTTTATTTCCAACTATTTGAGAAAGTGGCACACCGCCTTCCAGAGTGGCTGCACCATTTTACATTTCCACCAACAGTGAATAAGGGTTCCAATTTCTCCACAACCTCGCCAGCATTTTTTCTTTGCTGCTCTGTTGAATTTTGCTATTGTTAATGGGGTGAGATGATATCTCACAGTGGTTTGATTTGCCTCTTTCTTAGACCTAGGGATTTTGAACATTTCTTCATATGTTTGCTCGCCATCTGAATGTCTTCTTTGGTGTAATGTCTGTTCAAACCCTGTGCCCATTTTGTGATTTGTTTACCTTTATTTTGAGGTGCTGGAGTAGTCTACAAATTCTAGATTTAAGTCCTTTATCAGACATGTCATTACCATATTTTTTTTCCCCAGTCTGTGGCTTTCCTTTTTACCCTGTTGGAAAAGTTTTTAGATGTGCATCTTCTTGGAAGATGCCATTCATCTATTTTCTCCTGGTTGTAGGTAACTTTAACTTCTTGTTGTTACATGTCGTCAAGTCACCTGCAACTCATAGTGATCCTATGTACAACAGCTCTGAAACCTACCCCATTCTGAGCCAGTCTCATTGACTCAGATACAGCTACACTCATTGCCCTAGTTATTTTCTCAATCCATCTCATCCAGGGTTTTCCTATCCTGTGCCGTCTCTCCACCCTTCCAAGCATGATGTCCTTCTCCAAGGATCAGTTCCCTCCAGGCCACATGTCCAAATTATGTGAGACAGAGCTTCAAAATTCTAGCCTTCAAGAAAAAACTTGGTTTCACCCTAAGACAGATCTATTTGTTTTACTTAGTATATAAGTTTAACTTAGTATATTTAATACTTGGTAGGTGATTTAAGACATAGTGTCTACCATGTAACACATATGTTCTTAACTTTAAAAGGGAAGTCCACTTTTAAACATATTACCAAAGATAAGTATTTTTCAAATTAAAAATAACCTTCCTAACCCACTCATATCTATTTATAGAAAAGTACTTTAAGAAAGAGGGGATAAACATTACAAAAAGCATAAAAATATTTTGGTTAAAATTAATTCCCAAGCAAATGTACTTTATAAAGTGAATAAAATACAAACAATACTAACTCATTACTACTGAGTAGATTCCAACTCATAGCAGCTCTAGAGGACTAGGATAAATTGTAAGGTTTTCAAGTCTGTAAATCTTTATACGGAAGCAGACTACTACCTACATCTTATACTCACAGAGCAGGTAGAGGGTTCAAACTGCCAATCTTTTGGTGGGCAAGTCCACCAGGATTCCTTGAAACATAATTAGGATATATAAAGAAATACTTTAAAAAATTTAAGTATTAACTTTTTCAGTATAAAAACAGTAACCTGGTTTGACATAGAGGGAGGGAGAGACAAGGGAGGGAGGGAGATAGATAGATATATTGTTGTTGTTGTTGTTATGTGCCGTCGAGTTGTTTGCGACTCATAGCGACCCTATGTACAACAGACCTAAACCCTGCTCTATCCTATGCCAATCGCATTGCCTCTGACACACCCATCCCGATTACCCCAGTCACTGAATCAATCCACCTCATAGAGGGTCTTTCCCTCCTGCGCTGTCCCTCCACTCTGCCCAACATGATGTCCCTTCTCCAAAGACCTGTCTCTCCTTACAACATGTCCAAAATAAGATATAATAAGTATAGTCATAAATTTAAATCTTTATCTTACAATGGTCAGAAAAAATTTTATAATACTATTCCTCTTACAGGCATCATAGTCTCTCTCACACACATAACATAAGCACATATGTTAAAAATAAGGCTTTGCTAAATTAAAGGGCAAATTCAGCATATGATAAATGTAAAGCATACACTAGGTACCTGGTACATAGCAGTACTCTATAGACTTCAGCTATAGATCTTAAAACATGAAGTTCTCTATTCATAAAGACAATAAACTAGTTATGACTTAAGAACTTCCTATGCTGATTTTCAGATTCCAACTATCCAATCAATCACTGCTACAGACTCAGCCATAATTTCACTCACACATACCTACTTTATGGCTGCAAAAGATGTTGATACAGCACATTTAAATTTTACCACACAATAATTTACTTTCTTCAGAACAACAAATAGAAGAAACCATATTGGAAAGTTCAAGAACATATGTGTATATATATATTCTTGTTATTGACTGGTGTCGAGTCAAGCACAACAACCCTATGAACAAAAGACCTAAAGCCCCCCATAACTACCAACATTTCTAAAAGTTCATAGAATTTCCAGAAGCATGCTGTTTAGGAAGTGGATGCCACTCCCACTTCCATATATATCAAGTATATGTTTTAAACAATGACGCTTAAACCTGGAGGGGAAACTTCACCTAGCTGTCTGGTCATTCCTACTCCTATCTCCCTTCTTTATTTTCAATAAAAAGAGATAGCATAGAAGAGTGTGTTAAAGAGTTAGTCTCTTACTTGACTGCCTGGGTTTGAATCTGATGCTGTCATTTCTTGGGACCTTGAACCACTAACCACTTACTGTCTATGCCTAAGATCCCTTCTTCATCTGTTTAAACAAAGATCGTAGCTAGGCATCTGTATACTAGAAGCCATATCTAGGCTTAAAGATTAAATTGAAACAAGACCTGTACAAAGAAAATGACAAAGCTCACAGCTACCATCTTGTTATGCGCCATCAGAACTGACTTAGAGGTGACCCCAGCGGATTTTTGGAGGCAATGAACTGCATGGGAGAAGACTGCCCTGCCTATTGGTCTCCCAAGAAGCACAACGGTGGATTCAAACCACGAGTATTTGGGCTGGCCGTGCCAACTCCTTACCACTATGCCACCACAGCTCCACAAAAGCCAAAGAGAACTCACAAAAGAAAAAACTCATTAATTGAAAGGTAACACTGTGAAATAGCTATTTTACCAAAAGCAATCTATAAAAATAATGCATTCCGTATCCAGAGATTTTTATCTAGGCTACTTTCTGCCACCCTCTCACCCGGTAACCTGAAAGCAACACCCCCAAAACCCCTCAATTTGTAACTCACAAGTTTGTTCTCTCTAGATTTGCTCCTTTTCCTATAGGTAACCTTACCACTGAGTTTTACTTCAGACCTGACCCTGAACCCAGTGCCAGTGACAAAAAGGAAATACAACTGCCAGCTAAAGAAGCAAAGGAGGATGGAGCCTCTGGGTTCAACCAGTCATCCCCACTGGACACACCTGGGAAAACACTTTGCAGTCCAGAGGGGAGCAAATGACAGGAAAATATCTTCTAACAGAGCAAGAAGGCAAGCAGCTTTAACCCAAGATCACCAGTAAGGTGATAAAGTGCCCTCCCTTTCCCCCTTCACATCAACACCCCTGTTCAGCATGAAGAAGCCAGAGAGTCGGCATCCAGTTTCCAAATCCATAGGATAGTTGGTTCCATTACCATTGGACAATGCTTGTCATTTTCCTGTAGCATCTGGTCCCCACTGGATCTTTTTCATTTCCTTCACCTGCTCCCCCCACCAACCAATTTCTGCAGCTCTGCAACTGCATTCCTGCCCATCCTCACCCTTCTGCCCCCAACCCTCACACCTCCTTGTACCCCCAGTATGTTTTTTCCCAATAAAAAAAATAATGCATTCCCAATCCAAATTCCATTTGCATTTCCAAAGATAAGGAATTTTTTTTAAGTAGCCACTAGGCCTTTATTAAGTGGCAAGCAGGCAGATAACTATAGTTTCTTTGTATAGGGGCTGTTAAGCAGATTTAGAGGGGATGGTAATTTGTGCAGGAATTTGGGGGCAGGACCCAATTAGACTCTGGCCCTCTCGGTGACATTGCCAGGATAGGAACTATCAGGCCTCAAGGTAATGAGCCTTGGGATTGGGCCTTGAGATTGGGTATTGAGCCTCAGGATTGGGCCTTGGGTTAAGTGCTTGGGAGAGCAGGGAAACACTATTTTCTTCCTCCATTCCAGACCTTAAAAGGTATGGGATGTAAGGTCTGTTGTCTCCAGATACTTCCGGATGGGGCAACGCTGAGGGAGCTGGGGTTGGATCCCCTATAAGGACTGAAGGAGGAGGTGCATCATTTTCACGTATTCCTGGGTGGTTGCTTTAGAAGATGGCCATGACATGTTATATTAAAAATTTCTGAAAGATATTTAAAGAACTGGGAGCACTAGATAAAAGGAGGAGGACAACTAGAAAAGGAGTTAGGATTTTCTATTTAGAGTGTTAGCTTTGTCTTTTAATTTCTTTGTTACTTCTTTAACTACTCCTGATTTATTGGTATAAAAAACAACAGTCTTCTCTGCGAAACAGGCAGAGACCACCACTTTTCTATGGCTAACAGATTAAGTTCCTTTCTGTTTTCTAATACAACTGCTGTTAAGGAGTTAATCTGATCTTGGACTGTAATGTTGAACTATGATACTGTTTAGTGACTCTTGGAGAGCTTTTGAGACATGCTGGAATTTTTCTAGGGAGAGCGTAGTCCTACAGTGTTAGTAATAGCTCCTGTTACTATTTCTCCTCTGGACACTAAAGGGAGGAGTCCTGTGATGGTGATTTGATTTTGAGATGTCGCAGGCAACTCGACGGCGACAGCGGGTCAGAAGGATAGGCATTTGTTTGGAGTTGGTGGTTTATGATATAGGGGAAAGTAGGTAGGCTAGAGTGCAGGTCTGTGTTCAACTGGTTGGCAGACAGGAGTAGTCACTGTGTCCACAGGTAAAGAGGCTGCTCCTGCTTTTGCGCAATCCCAGAAGTCGACTCTGAAGAAATGCTGAACCCAGTCTGTATTGACTTTCATTTGCATAACCCATGAGTCAAGTGGAGGTGGTGGTGGTGCTAAGAGGCTCAAGTCCTGGAGTTCAATTGCTTCTGAACTGCAGTGAGGAGAGGTGTGTTGAAGATTTCTCCCTTTTCTGACCACCAGAGAAAAGATCCAAACTCACCATGAAGTCCAGGAACAACACTAGCCAAGTGTACAGCAAATATGCTTTATTTAAAATGCACACTTTTGTGAAAGCAGAGTGAGGCTCAATTGGCATCAGGCCCAAAGATAAGAAAATTTAACCACCAACTTCATACATAAAGGAAAGAGGCCCTCGATAAGTCATAGTGAAGAAGAAAAACTAAGCAGGCAGTCTTACATGTCCTGATCTCAAAATCTACTACATAGCCACAGTAATCAAAAACAGTTTAGGGCTGGTACAGCAAAACAAATACAGATCAACAGAATAGAACCAAGAACCCAGAAATACTTATCTACCTATGAACAAGCATTCTTTGACAAAGATAAAATCTAGTAATTGGGGAGAAACAGTCTCCTTAGCAAGTAGTGCTGGAAAAAGAGTATTTGTAGAAAACTGAAGCAAAGTTTATACCTCATATCACATACACACAGATGCTGCACTGGACATGCCCACCAGGTTGTGCCAAGAAATCTGGAGGACACCTGGCCAACTGACTATAAGAGATACAGAAATACAAGCTGAGTTTAGAAGAGGCCATGGCACTAGAGATATTATTGCCAATGTCAAATGAATCATGGCAGAAAGGAAAGAGTACCAGAGGGACATCTATTTGTGTTTCATGGACTATGCAAAAGCATTTGTCTATGTGGATGGATCACAACAAACTGAATCTTCCTATATGAACTTTGATAAATGTCAATAGTTACAGAAATGCTTCAGTACTTTTGTTCATAGGGTCGCTATTAGTCGTGCAATCAACACCACCACCACAATCTATGAACAGAAGGAAACGCCAACCTCTTCAACAAATGGTGCTAGCAAAACTGGACTGCTAACTGCAGAAAGTAGAAACAGGATCCACATCTCACACCATAAACAAACATCAACTCAATGTGGATCTGAGAATAAGGCCCAAAACCATAAAGTTCTTAAGAGACAAACTGAGATCAAGCTTAGAAGACCTAGTTTACAGTATAAAGAGACTGCCAAATATAGCCAGAAGTGCACAATCTGAAGAGGATAAAATTGATTAATGGAACCGTCTAAAGATTAAATCACTGTGCTCATCAAAAAGTTTTTCCAACAGAGTAAAAAGAAAACCTACTGAGTAGGAATAAACATTTGGCAATACCAACTCAGACAAGGGTCTCATAACAGAAGTTTACAGAATACTTACTCCTGGGCCTCCAGAAGAAAAAGACTGATAATCCAATTACAAAATGGGCAAGAAACAAGGAAAGACTTTTCATAGAGGAAGATATTCAAATATTTCATATTCGGAAGATATATGGCCAAAAGACACATAAAGAAATGCTCAAGATCACTGGCAGTAAGGTGCAAACCAAAACCACAATGAGCTTCCATCCCACCCCAGTAGCAGTGGCAAAGGTTAGCAGGACAGCAAGTAACCAATGTTGGATAGGATGTGGTGAAACAGGAACTCTTATATATTGTTACTGGGATTGTAAAATGGTACAACCACTCTGGAAGGCAGTTTGGTATTTCCTCAAAAGACTGGACATAGAAGAAATTTCCTATGACCCAGCTATTCCACTGCTTGGAATATATGCCGAGAAAATGAGAATTGAGGCACAGAGACTTTTACTCCAATGTTCATAGCAGTGTTATTCACCATTGTAAGAAGACGAAAACAGCCCAAATATACAACCGCAATGGAATGGATTGAGAAATTACAGTACATTCACACAATGGAATACTATGCAAATAATTCTGTATCTATGGTATAGTGTCAATGCCACTAAATAAATTGCAATGGCTTGGTTTTCACTAGAGAATGTTATCTATAAGGGGGGAGAAATGCATATAATGGAAAATTCATCACTGACTGAAGGGTAAGTCAGGAAGTCCTACAAATAGAATGCTATTTTAACAAGGTACACATCTGCAGCTAGGCAGACACAGAATCCAATTCTGGCTAGCCCACTTCTTATCTGACCAATAAACCCATTTATCAGCAGCTTATCAACACCACTCAGACTCTGCTTTCCTAATAATGGAACAGAGACGTTTCCGAGTCTCCAGGCTTTAAAAGGCCTACTTTATTTCTCCACCCACAAACCTTACTCCCTAAAGCCTACCTAGATTCTGTGCTGGATTAGGTTCCCTGCTTGGCAGTAAAACTGTTTCACTCAGTGCTTTGGTTTAGGTCTCTAATAGTTTCTATTTTCTTCTTTATTAACTCCTCTGGTTCTCCCTTCTGCTAAATTATATTCCAATATATAAAATTTGATCTTTTTTACCCCTCTCCATATCCCTCAAGTATTCATAAGCATGAATCCACACAGTCATCAAGGAAAGCTAGGAGTTAAATTTTACCTACCACTTATACAGCTTCCACTGTATTTATTAAACACACACACACACACACAAAAACACAAAAAAACCCCACTGTTGTCAAATCAATTTCAATCCTTAATATCATGCTAAGACAGAGCACAACTGAGAACTCATGTTTCAAAGTAACTTTACAGAAGCAGACTGTCACATCTTTCTCCCAAGCAGCACCTGGTGGGTTCGAACCAACTCTTGGTAAGTAATCTAGTTCTTTAACCACTCTGCTACCAGGGCTTACTTCCATTACAGACTTAATAAAAACATTAACTCTAATAATATCTCACTTATTAAAATTTTTCAATAGTTCACCAAAATACCTAGAATACACAGCACTTTATGATCCGGTTCCCAAACACTACCTTCTTACAGCCTGCATGTTCAAACTTCACCCTTTATCCACTACAGTTCTCCACAATTTCTGGCTAAATCCTACACATCTTTAAAAATTCAACACCATTATCATTTCCACCAGAAAGCAGACCTTAACATCTGTTCATACGTCTATTAATCTGACCAAGTTATGTCTCCCTTTCTTAGTTAATCTTCTATCTTCTCACAGCAGTGTTTTACTCTACCACAGCACTTAAGTGTACTGAAACAGAGCTCTGACAAAGGTTATTTCTATAATCACATTTGGTTTGTTGTTTGGGGTATACGGTGTGTGTGTGTGTGTGTGTGTACATCATCAAATCGGATCTGACTAGTACAGGAGGAGATTGCCCCTCCTTCTCCAGCAGAGCATCTGGTGTATTCAAACCACGCACCTCTGGGATTGCAGTGCAGCTTCTTACCACTAGACCACCAGAGCTCCCTTATTTCTATAATCGTATTTATATGTACTTCAAATATATGCATGTATATAGTAGAGCACAGTTATGAAAACTTCTGAGGACACGGTTATGAAAACTTAGCCAGAATCAAACACCTTGAAGGAATAAGTAATTGGACTTGAGGGCTTAGGACCACAGCTTAAGGGACATCTAAATCAAATTAGCACAATTCAACTGTAGTGAGCAGTAATTGATAACTTAAAGCTAGCAGGCAGCTATCTAAACTTTAACTATTGGCCATCTCTCCTCATCTGGAGTGAAAACAAATGAAGAAAATCAAAGACTCAAGGACAGAGTTTCCACTAATCAGGTCCAGAGAAGAATTAGACGGTTACCCAGCAATTATTACCCATCACCCTGTTCAGAATCAAGAAGGATTAGACAGAAAGGGAGAAGTAGAACAAAATTCAAAATCATAAAAAATGACCAGACTTGCTAGTCTAATAGAGATTTAGTGGAATCTCTTAGATACCCTTCAACTGGAACTGAACCTACTTCCCAGGATCACCTAGCAGTCAAGCAGAAGGCCTATGAAGTGAAGCTTGTAAGGAATGTACTCTTCAGAAAAATCAACCATATGAGACTGACAGGGTAGCATTTGTGCCAAAACAAAGATCAGATGCAGGAAAGACCAAATGGAGACGAGCAACTCAGTAAAACAGTGGGAAGAGTGGCATTAACACTGAGGAAGTTATAACTGCTACAAAACATGTATAAATTGTTAAATAAAAAATTAACTTGTTCTGTAAACTTTCACCAACACTAATTTTTAAAAAAGTATAGTGAAACATATACAGTAAGAAAAAATTTTTAAAAAGACGTGTTTTTTTTTATTTTTTATTATTTTGTGTGCGTGTACCGTCAAATCAGATCTGACTGGTACAGGAGGATATTGCGCCTCCTTCTCCGGCAGAGCCAGCATCTGGTGAATTCGAACCGTGTTCCTCTGGGATTGCAGTGCAGCATCTTGCCACTAGGCCACCAGAGCTCCCAAAAGATGTCTTCTTAACACCTCTTATTATCACAGTGTCTGACACATGTTGGCGGCATTGTTAGCCAATTAAGTCAAGTGAGATTCATGACACTGTGAAAAACAGATCTGAACCCTGTCCTACCCTGTGCCATCTTCACAATCTGATACACTTGAGCTTGTTGCTGCAGTCACTGCGTCAATCCACCTGACTGAAGGTTTCCTCTCAGTCATCATCTTTCCACCTTTACAAGCATGATGTCCTTCTCCAAGGAGTAACCATTCCTAGCAACATGCTCAAAATAAATTAAGCCTCACCATTCTTGCCTCCAAGGAGCACTCTGGCTGCACCTTCTCCAAGACGTATATGTTTGTTCTTTTGGTAATCCATGGGATATTCAGTAGTACTCTTCTCCAATCCCACAATTCAAAGGCATCAATTCTTCACCTGTCATCTTAATTCACTGCCCAGCTCTCAGATGAACAGCATGGGATTGATAGATCATGACCTGAATCAGGCATACTTTTAGTACTCAAACATCACTACTTCTCAATAATGTGGAGAGGTCCCTAACTGCAGACTTCCCAGCGAAACACATCTTCTAATCTCACTGCTGGTACCAAATGTATTGATTGCGGATCCAAATAAGATAAAGTCATTGACAGTTTCAATCTTTTCTCCTTTTATCATGATTGCTGTCTATCATTCCAGTGGTGAGAATTTTTATTTGATGTTGAAATGCAATCTTTTTTTTTAAGATTTTAAAGAAAGTTTATCAAGAACTTGGATTTCCATTTATCATTGTTTCACATTTTCCTCCCTGTCGCCCCTTTCCATCAGTTCGTTTTTTTCTAGGGGAAAAAAAATTCTTTCATTGTTGTACAGTCATTCCCCCACCGTCACCACCTTACTATGCAACTCTTTTTCTGGACTCTTGTCATGCCAGTAATACCTAATCATATATTCCTTTTATACAGTTCTCTCCCTCATTTGTTTCAATGCCATGTACATTATTTATCCTCTCTTTTCTTAGTTTCCCTTCAACCCCCATATCAGTCCTGTTCTGTAACAGTGGCATTATGCAATATTTGCCTTTCTGTGACTGAGATATTTCACTCAACTCCTAATGCAACCAGAACTGCCACCCAAGCAGATATATGCACATCCATGTTTATTGCTGCTTTGTTCACAATAGCAAAGAGTTGGAAACAACCCAAGTGCCTATCAACAAACAAATGGATAAAGAAGCTGTGGTACAGTCACACAATGGAATATTATGCAGCACTGAAAAACAAAGAATTCATTAAATATTATACAAAATGGGTGACATGAAGGAGATGAAATCCATATGGAAGGCTTCAGTGTTTGATCTTCATTCTCAAGTGCTTCAAATTCTCCCCACTTTCAGCAAGAAAGGCTGTGTCATTACTATGTCGTTGTTGTTAAGTGCTGTCGAGTCTCTTGAAACCCTATGTACAACTTCTCTAAACCCTGCTGTATTTTTGTTCACATATGATATTAATCATAGAGTTCAATAATTTCCACATTCTGTTGGATCATCTTTCTTGGGAATGGGAACAAATACGGATCTCTTCCAGTCAGTTGGCAAGGCAAGCAAGTGCCCTCCAAATTTCCTAGCACAGACCAGTGAGCAATTTCAGGGCTGCATCTGTCATTTGAAACATGTCAACTGTTCTCAATCTCTTCACCATCCATACTGATGCTGCCAATTGATCCAGTAGTGAGAATCTTTGTTTTCTTGATGTTGAGCTTCAATTCGTATTGAAGGCTACAGTCCTTGCATTAAAATTCACATTTCCCTCACTTCAAAATCAATGTTCTTTTCATCACATTTTGTTGTTGCTGTTGTTAAATGATGCTGAGTCACCTGTGACTCATAGCGACCCTATATACAACAGCCCTAAACCCTGTATTTTGTTGTTTACTTATGGTTAAAATCTTGTGAGAAAACAGCTTTCTCTCTTCTACTGTGGCAACTTCATGCCTCTCCAAATTGTGACTATAAATTGTAAAGAGCAAATGAGAGCTCTTAACGCAAGTTACAACAATTATCACAGGACTATACTGAAACAGGCAACCAGTCACAGGGTAAGCCAGTTTCTACACAGGTGACATTTCCAAAGGAACCAACTGATAGACTGAATATATCCTAGAACAGAATCTTGAAGACAACTTTCTAGTATCTGTGATAGGTTAGGGAAAATGACAGATAAACTGATGCGGAAGAGGCTACGATAAAGAGTTCTTTAGCAGAAATCTAAAAACCAAGCAAAGGAAGACAGAAAGCAAACAGAAAACTAAGCTAAAAAAAGATCAGCAAACTACTTGAGATGCAAATAAAAACAATAAGCTAATATCTCACTCTAGCCAACAGTAGTAAGATCAAGAAAGCAGCAAACAACAAACACTGCTCAGAGTGTAAAAGACAACTCTCAGATACTGCTGATGTGCATGAATGCAAAATGCTACAACCACTATTGAAGGCATTTTGGTACTTCCTTAGAAAGTTGAAAATCAAAACACCATTTGAACTGGCAATCTTTTATCAGGTATATGTTGTTGTTAATTGCCCCTGAGTCAGAACCAACTCACTGCTGACCCTCGAGCAGGTTTTAGAGGTTGTAAACTGCACAAGAAGAGACTGCCCATCTTTCCCTGGAAGCAACTGGTGGATTGGAACTGCATGCCTTTGGTTTGGCAGCAAAACTCCTTACCACTAAGCCACTAAAGCTAGGTATATATACAAAAGAAGTTTGAACTGCAACACAAACTGACATAAACACACCCATGTTCACTGCTTCATTATTTACAAGGGCAAAAAGAAACAACCCATGTGTGTCACTGATACAAATAAAAGGCTAAAGAAACTGTGGTATACAAAATAGAGTATTATGCTGAGTGACTTACATTAGTCACAGAAAGACTATTATGGTATAAAGCAACTTATAAAAAGCTACAGAAGGATTTACATACAGTCTTGGATGGCTACCAGGGATGGGGAAAGCAGAAGGGAGTGTAGATAGATAGTTTGGATGAGAGAAAGGCAGTATACAATAAAGGATTGAACAATTTTCATTTATTAATCAACTATCATTAACATTCTATAACGTTAAGAAACACATATTAATAATTCAATGAAACACCAATATGGCTTGTAAACTTTGACTCAAATAAAAATTACAAAGAAAGGCCAACAGAAAAAAATCCTAACATAAACAGGTAAAGTGACTTTTCCAATACCATAAAAACCCTGTTCAGAAACCTCCAATAGGGGAGCCAAAAACATGCTCAGAAGAGTTTTGACCTGAAGTCAGTAAGAAATTAATTTGGTGATCTGGCTGAAAAAAACAACAAAACAAAAAGCTAAACACACTCCTCCAAAGACCTAGACTAATAATAAACGAATTTAAGGTAGAAAATTTTTTTAAATTTTTTAAAAAAGACAGTAACTTAAACTGTATTAGGCTCATAAAAACCTGAGAATCACAAAAGGAAATAGCAAAAATGTAGAAAATTACTTAAAGTTCTAAACAAATGTCAAGCTACTACCTCTATTTCAATCATAATACAATATGAACCTAAAATGCTCTCACAGTGTGTTAATTGTACACCTGTCCTCAGAGAACAAGGTAATTTCACAGAAAGAAACAATGAGCCACAGGAGAGACAAGGCACTTGAGGAAACTGAAGTATAATCATCTGCCTGAGCCCTTGAGTATTACTGGTAAGAATACTGGTATTAAGTGGTTAGCAAAAATCCTAGAAGAAATGTTTTTTAGTAAGAGCCTTCCAAAGTCTTCATCTCTGCATGAACCAGAAATAACCACTTCATTTGAAGATTATCCATCAATTGGGAATTTCTAAAAAGAAAACTAACCTGCTCAAATTACTCTGCAAGTGCCGAGAACTAACCTGCCAAAAACACAAGAAATCAGTTCTTACCACCACACCCAGTCTGGTGTGACAAGTTAGGTTCTTATACATGAAGGCAGAAGAACTATCAATACTATAAGATTGAAACACTCATATTTAAAGGCTCTTGTTGTTAAGTGCTGTCGAGTCACCTGCTACTCATAGTGACCCTATATACAACAACCCTAAACCCTGCTCTATTCCGTGCCAATCTGAATGTCTCCAACACACCTACCCTCATTACCCGAACCACTGAACCAATCCATCTCATCGAAGGTCTTCCCCTCCTGCGCTGTCCCTCTCCAAGGACAGATCCCACCTTGCAACAAGTCCAAAGTATGTCAGATGACACTTCAGAATCCTTGCCTCCAAGGAACAGCCTGGCTTCACCCTCTCCAGGACGAACTTGTTTGTTCTCCTTGCAGTCCATGGTATACTCAATACTCTAGCACCACAGCTCAAAGGCATCAATTCTCCTTCTATCATTCCTAGTCATTGTCCAGCTTTCCAACACATAGCAAGTAATTGCAAAAATCATGGCCTGGATCAGGCACACCTTAGTTTCCAGACTGACATCGCTGCTCTTCAGCACTGTGGAGAGGTTTCTAACAGCAGACTTTCCCAATGCAATTCATCTTTTTATTTCCTCGCTGCTGGTACCAAGAGTGTTGATTGTGGAGCCAAACAACCTAACGCTGTTAACAATCTCGATCTCTTCACCATCTATCAAGATGTTGCCAATCAGCCCAGTGGTGAGAATCTTTGTTTTCTTGATGTAGTGCATCAATCTCATTAAGAAAATTTGGTGGCACAAAATTAAGTACAGTGTGGGAGGAAAAACCCAGCAATCTGCTCCTGTGATATTACAGGTTAGAAAACCCTACAGACTATTAGTTGAAAACAGACTCAAAAACACCTAAGAAAAGGACAGCCAATGTGGGTCAGGGCTCAGTGAGATAAATAAGAATCCACTCGAAGTTTAAACAAATTTAGCTTAAATAGGTTTGGGGTTGGTTGGTTGTTTTTTAAAAACCTTAATAATAATAATAATAAACTACCAAGAATTTGCCTCACATAAACTGAACCGATAATGATAAGAAGTTAGTTGCTTTTAAAAACTTCTAGAAAGCTCTTAAAAATGGCTTTACAAGTTAGGAAAACTTAAAATACCCTCTGAAGAACTACTTCCACTAGCATTCAACTTGCTATGGAGTTTTCCTGAAAAGCAATCCCTGGAGTCAAATGAAGCACTGAGGTCAAGAAGTAAAACAGAAAAGTCTCTATTAGCAGTCTCACTAGTCTACCCAGCCCATCAGACTGATACCCAAATTAAGAACAATATTCAAAAAGCACTGGACAAAGAATGGATTGATGTATAAGTGAAAGCATGACAAATGATAGTAAGCAATGTTTTTCATGAAGATAAACGAGAAAAGAAGAAATACGGGAATTAAAAGAAATTTTGAGATGGGACCTACTTCAGGATATTGAGATTCTGAAAGAAAAAGAAATGGGAGGCATTAACTAGCTTTGACAGGTGAGAAATACATCCTGACTGGTCTTAAAAAATGAGCCCAACTCCTATAAAACCTAATTTTTCAGAACATAAAAGGCACCTAATCTCACCCTCCCAAGAGAGAAACCCTAAATTCAACCTGTCCTCATTTTGTTATTGTTGTTGTCACGTGCTACTGAGTTGGTTTTGATCCACAGCAACTCTTATGTACAAAAGAATGAAATACAATCAATTCTGCATCATCTGAGCCCACTGTTGCTGTCACTGTGTCAACTTCAATACTCTGGCAAGGTACCTGAGAGCAGATTTTCCCAGAACAATACATCTTTTTGGTTTTTGACTGCTGGTACCAAGGGTATTTTTGTGGATCCAAGTAAGATGAAATAGTTGACAATTATCAATCCATTCTCCATCTATCATGATGTTGCCTTCTGGCCCAATAATAAAGATCTTTGTTTTCTTGATGTTAAGATGTAATACATACTAAAGGTTTAGTATCTTAGATCTTAGATCTTCAGCAACAAGTGTTTCAAGTCTTCCTCATTTTCAGCAAGCAAGTTTGTATCATCTGCATAACACAAGTTGCTGATAAGTCTTGCTCCAATCCTGATACCATATTCTTGTACACACATGGTTGGTGTTGCTATGTGCCATCAAGTGGCCTGCAACTTACAGCAACAACAATAACTCTGAACTCTGTCCTATCTTGAACCAATTTCACTGTCTCTGACATATCTGCCCTTATTACCCTAGACACTGTGTCAATCCATCTCACACAGGGTATTCCTCTGCTGTGTTATTCTTCCACCCTTCCAGACATAATGTCCTTCTCCAAGCACCAGTCCTTCCTGGCAACATGTGAGACCGAGCTTCAAAAGCTTTGCCTCCAGAGAGCAATTTGGTTTCATCCTCTCCAGGACATACCTGTTTGTTCTCTTGACAGTCTATGGTATGTTCAATACTCTTCTTCAGCACCACAAGTCACAAACATCAATTCTTATTTCATCGTCAGTCACTGTCCAGCTCTCTGATGCACAGCAAGTAACTGAGAAGACCGTGGCACCTGAGTCTCTACAATGACATCTTTGCACTTCAGCACTCTGGAGAGGTTCCTGACTGCAGACTTTTCCAATCCAATTTTTCTTTTATTTCCTGGCTCTGGTTCCAAGAGTGAAAATGGTAGACACCAGCAAGCTAAAACTGCTAACAATCTAAATTTCTTCTCTATCTATCTTGGTGCTGCCAACTGACCCAGTTGTGAGAATTTTCTTGATGCTGAGCTCAATCCACATTGAAGACTGCAGTCCTTGACTTTCTATAGCAGATGCTTCAGGTCGTCCTCCGTTTCAGTAAGCATGGATATGTCCTCTACATAATGCAAGTTGTTATTGAATCTTCCTCCAATTCTGATGCCACAATCCTCTTTATAAAGACCAGCCTCCCAAATGATATGTTCCACATACAGAGTGAAGAGGCTTGGAAACAGGATGCATCCCTGACACACTCCTTTTCAGATTTTGAACCAGGCAGTGTTTCCTTGCTCTCTGCTGACAAATGCCTCCTGGTCCAAGTATAAGTTTTGCATGAGCACAATTAGGTATTTTGGAATTCCCGTTCTTCTTAAGGTTAGCCACAATTTGTGATCCACCCAGTCAACTGCCTCTATATAGTCAATGAAACACAGACAGACATTCTTCTGGTACCCTGTTTTCGGCCAAGATTTATCAGACCCTGGCAATGATGTCCCTAGTACCACGGCCTTTTCTAAACCCAGCCTGTACTTCTGGTAGCTCTCTGTTGATATACTGTTCCAGTCATTTTTGGACAATCTTCAGCAAGATTTTGCTTGCATGTGATATTAGTGATACTGTTTGATAATTTCCACACTCTGTTGGATCACCCTTTTTTGGAATGGGAATAAATATGGATCTCTTCCCGTCAACTGGCAAGGTAGCTATCCTCCAGATTATTAAATATTTCAAGAAGTAGCATATCCTCAGGATCCAATAGGAATGAAGGTAGAAGTTGAAGCTGCAATGGCAAAAAATAAGGCCCACGAATCAATCAGATATCAACTGACAAATTTTAAATAACAGATGCACCCATGGACATCCTCCCCAGTCTATGTCAGGAAATTTGGAAGAGAGATTCTTGGCCAACTTACTGAAAGAGATCCCACTTGTTACCATTGTCAAGGAAGGTGATCCAACAGAATGTGGGAATATTAATACCATTAATATCCCATACATACAAAATACTGCTAAAGAGCACCCAAACACACTAGACCAGTATATGGACAGAGAACTGCCAGAAGTTCCAAGCAGGGTTTAAAGGAGGTTGTGGCATCACTGAAGTCACACGGCTTTTGGTAGAAAGCTGAGAATATCAGAAGAATATCTATTTGCATACACCAAAGTATACCTTAGCATATAGTGTACATTTTTTTCATAGTATACTTTCAATGCATAAAAATGTAAATGCTTTCAGACATACTAAACATCTTTAACATAATACATTCATATCAATAATAATATTTTGAACACATCACAAATTAGTATCTGTTTATTATTATCAATCATTGCATGTACCTTGAATTTTTAATAAAGTTTATGAGGACTGACTCCTAAGGACTGTCCATCAGTTGGTTATAACTGGAGTCTGTGTAGAATTTATAGTTGTTTTACTTCCTGGGACTTCCCAACTAGTTGGGATATTCAGTACTGTTCACCACAACTGAACGGCCTCAATTTTTCTGTCATCCTTATTCACTGTCCAGCTCTCAGCCACATAGCAAATGACTGAAAAGACCATGGCATGGATCAGGTGCATCTCAGTCTTCAAAATGACATTATTGTTCTTTAGTACTTTAAAGAGTTCATATACAGCAGAATTTTTCAATGCAACAAGTCTTTTGACTTCATGGCTACTGGTGCCAACGCTGCTGACTGCAGATCCAAGCAAATGAAATCGTTGACAATTTCAATTTTTTCTCCATCTATCATGATGTTGCCTATTAGCACAGTGGTGAGGATTTCTGTCTTCTTGATGTGGAGACAAAATCCATGTTGAAGGCAGTAGTCTTTGATCTTCTGCACAAGTATTTCAAGCCCTCCTCAATTTCAGTAGGCAAGGACATATCATCTGCATAATTAAGACAAACATTTGACAAAGTGACATTTATGTTAACTGTACCTAACTGTTCTATCTTACAAAGAAATTCAATTTAAAAATCAGGAACAGAACTTGTACATAACGCAAGTACTGCCTTTAGTATGTAACTAGGTGGTGACATGAACACCGAAACATTTAGGTCAACACAAAGGGTAGTTTAAATTAGATAGCCACAATTAACAGAATATTTAAAATGCCAAAACCACACATATACAAAGTCACTGTGTGTAGAAAATAAACATGATAACTAAAAAGATCTAGCAAAGCAGTTAAGTTAAATGAGCATAGCAAAAAGTATTTTTAAGTACAAAGAGTTGTGAGATCTCAAGCTAGCTTACAAATTTTTTGAAGAAGTTGTACAAAGAAAGTGTCATTCAATTTTTAAGAATGGCTCAGATTATCTAGAGAAAGAAGAATGAAATTTTAAAAAACAAAATTTTTAAATGTAAAGTGCAAAATTTAAACATGAGGAGGCTGGAAAGATAAGTTCAAGTTTTCTAGGTTAAATAAAGAAAAAGAGATAAAGTTTAAAAAGCAGAATGGGGTTATTTGAAGATTGGTTTGAATGACAGATTAGGGTCTGGATCTTATCCTATTAACAAGACTCTATTATAAAGTTTCCAAGTAGTAAAATGAATTTGACAGTGATGTCCACAACCAGTTGCAGAAGAAAGGTACAAAGCAGAGAAATCATTTGTTTGTTGACTACAGTAATAATCTCAGTGTGATGCTAAGGACTAAGTCATGACACTGAATTATGAGCAAGAATAGGAAAGAAAAAGACAGGTCAAGTGAGCTTTCAAAGGAAAATGAACAGAGCTTGACAATTAATTGAGTTGGAAGGAATGGAGACTCAATTACAAATCCAAGCTTCCTCCCAGGCCTGGAAATTCTTAGTAATTCCTGACTACTTAGGGGATAAAATGAAGACTCTTTAGCCTAACATTGAAGTCATTCTACAATCTGACCTCAAGTGTTTCTTCTCTTCCCCTCCTCTTTACACACAAGCTTTGCATTTTGTATGTCCTTTGCTTTTACTCATGCTTCTCTACTTAGAGATTGGAGTAGCTGAGATCTAGGGTAAATTTAGATTACCAGAATTACTGAAATTGACAAAATAGAAGAGGTTCCTAAAAAGAAAAATTAGGGGAAACAATCTAAGTGTCCATCAACAAACGAATGGATAGAGAAGCTGTGGTATATTCACACAATGGAATACTATGCTGCACTGAAAAACAAGGAACTCACACAATATTATTCAAAATGGGTGACCCTGGAGGAATTATGCTGAGTGAAATATCTCAGCACAAAAGGACAAATACTGCATAGTGCCACTATTGTAGAATGGGACTGACGTCAGGGTTGGGGTAAGACTGAGAAAAACTGGATAAATTATGTATATTACACTGAAACAGATGAGGGAGAGAACAGTAAAAAAGCAATATATGATTGAGTATTATGGTTATCACAAGAGTCCAGAATGAAGATTGCATAGTGCAGTGTACTCGGGGTGGGGGGATTGTATACCAACGAAGGAATTTTTCTTTTACTTTTCAAAGTGAAGAGCAAACTGGGGGGGGGGTAGGGGGGTGGGCAGGGAGAAAAGTGCAATAATAAATGAATGGAAATCCAAAATCTCTGTAAATGTTTATTAAAATTAATAAAATAAAATTTTTAAAATAAAAAGAATATTCTGATTTACCATAGGTGTCACAGAACTATATGGGGATCCCAGAACATTTACTCAAGCTCATACGAAACCTATACCTAGACCAAGACGCCGTTGCACAAACACAGCAAAGGAACAATGTGTGGTTTAAAATCAAGAAAGGTGTCATGGCTATATCCTTTCTCTCCAAACTTACTCAATCTGAACACTGAACAAATCGTTTGAGAAGCTGGATTCTCAAAAGAAAGATGTGGCATCACGAGAGAAGGAAAATTCATTAACAACCTATGCTCACTGAAGTGGGGAAGACTTGAATGAAGTACTTGCTACAGAACATTAAATACAGCCTTCAGGAGCTGTGATGGCCTAGTGGTAAGAAACTGCATTGCAATCCTGAAAGCACAAGGTTTGCTTATCACCTCCCATGTGATACTGTATGTGAGTATGTGTGTTTGTGTGTGTTGCCATCATAGTGACCCTATGAACAAAAGGCCTGAAGCCTTTACTTAACTATTGACATTTATCAAAGTTCACAGAGTTTCCAGAGGCATGTCGTTTAGGAAGAGGATGACACTCTGCTACCATGTGATTACTACCTCCAAATACAGCCTTCCATATGGATTACATCTCAACATAAAAATAAAAAATCCTCACCTGTGGGCCAGATAGGGACCATTATGATAAATGGAGAAAAGACTGAAATTGTCAATTATTTCATCTTGCTTAGAGTCACAATCAATACCCAGAAGTCAAGAAATCAAAAGATTTGAATGTTGGGCAAGTCTGCTGTCAAGCAGGGACCACACCAAAGTACTGAGGAGCAATGCTATCAGTCTGAAGCTTAAAATGTGCCTGATTCAGGGCATGGTCTTTTCAATCACTTGGTATGCACTTGAAAGCCAGACAATTAATAAAGATGACAAAATAAGGATAAATGCCTTTGAACTGCGGTGGTGGAGTAGAATGTTAAACATCCTATGAACTTGTAGAAAGGTGTGGCCACAGTGCTCCTTAAAGGCAAGGACAGCAAACCTTCAGCTCACGTACTTTGGTGATGCTGTTATAAGATGTTTCTTGGAAAGTTTCATCATGCTTAGAAAGGTGGAAGGACAGTTAAAGAGAGGAAGACCCTCAACAAGATGGATTCATTGACACGGTGACTGCAGCAATGGGCTCAACTATGTCAGAGATAAGGGTGGTGCAGGATAGGACAGGATTCAGATCTGCTGCTCAACAGGACAGCACACAACAATAAAGTGATTTAAATTCAGGTTTCAGTATTTAATAAGCACTGGCTTCCTCTCAAATGCTTAATACAAGTTATATTAAAACAAGTCCCTGCTCCCAAATAGGTTTTCACCTTGTAACAGATTAAAAACTCATTGCCCTCAAATCAATACTGATTCAGCACCATCTTCCAACCAATTTTCAAGGTGTAATAAGTTACTTATGGGGCTGTAAACCAAAATGTTAGTTCAAATCCATCAGGTGCTTTGTGAGAGAAAAATGAGCAGTCTTCTCACATTAAAATTTGCAGTGTTGGAAACTAAACGGAGAGTTCACTGTGAGCTGGAATCAATTCAACAGCCTTTATAACAGGAACTGCTTCATCTTTCTCATGTTACAGCTGTGAGATTCAAACCACCAACCGTTTTTTTTTTCCAGGGATGAAATGAAGAAGCTTTATTAATGGAAACATTCACAAGAAAGAAGCAGAAGAGTGTAGTTACAAAGTGGGCACTGAGGGACACCCACCAGCTTCCCAGAGAAGCTTGCAACCTCAACTAGCAGTCACCAACTGCAGAACCTCCACCTCTATACTCGGCTCCACTCTGAGAGCCACTTTGCCTACCTAGGTGTCATTTTAAACAGCATGATTTTGATCAGGAGACCAAACCTCAGTTCCCGC
>NW_006399798.1:17158519-17178375 GCF_000299155.1 Elephantulus edwardii | reverse complement strand
TATCATGGGGGTGTTGCAACCTAGAAGACACAAATTTGACTAACAAGTTATAAGTACATGAGTCCAAAAATTATGGAAAAGTAAAAGAAAAGATTCTTCCATTGTTTTACAAACCCTCCCCCAGGTCCCCTCCACCATGTAGCCCTCGCTCTAGTCTCCTACCACCAACCATTTAGTTAGCAGTAAAAGAGTATACGGACTTGAGTAGGAAGTCTGTGGATACAGACTTTTAATAGGAAGTAGGAAGTGTGTGGATACATAACAATGTCATAAAATGTGAATGAATGATTGGATAGGAAATCAATTTGCTTTGTAACTTTTCACTCAAATAAAAATGAAAAATTATAACATCAATGTATTAAACGTAAATGAGTTTAAAAAAATTGAACACCTTCACAGATGCTTGAAAAATGGCTCATTATTCTGAAAACTGGTAAATGAAAGAATATTTCATCTACTATTCCTGTACAAATTGGACTTTGGTGAGGAAATCTTTTTTCTCTAGAAGTAGCCTAGATAATAAATTAACACCTTTTTGTAAACCTCTAATAAAGCAATACATCTAGGCAAAGATCAACGATCATTAATAGCTAAAGAAAAGAGAAACAAGAAAATTTATACTTTCTAATGGAAGCACATCATGAAGAAGTCTCATAAAAGTATGGCCCTCTAGGCATATATTTACAAAAACCATAGGGTACCAAGGAACACAGGATACAATTAGTAAAAGCTAGGAAGCCAAAAAACTCCACAGAATATAGATATTCCAAGTATAGATATTTGAAGAATAAAAACCCATACATATATTTAAAGAAAAAATAGAAAACTCAAAGAAGAAAAGGGGTTAAGCATAGCTTGAAAGAGGCATACCAACACAATACAACGTGTTCACCTTCTGGATCCTGGTTGGACTAAACCAATTATAAGAACGGAGAGGAGAAAAGAAGAAGAGGAGGAGGAAAATGGAAATGTACGTCTCTGCGATATGAAAGGGTTTTCTTATTTTCAATTGGTTTACAGATTTATGAGTGAAAATTATGCATAAAATGATTCCAAGTTCAGGATACATTCCATTTTTATAAATATAATAAGCACTAAGAAACATTCATGTAAGTAACATGGGAACAAAAGGTTACAGCAATGTCATTAAATTACATGAGCTATATGTCAAAATGTATGTCTCTCTGGAGACTAAGGTGCATCTGATACAGGCCATGGTCTTTGCAATCACTTGTTATGCATCAGAGAGCTGGACAATGACTAAGGAGGATAGAAGGAGAATTGATGCCTTTGAGCTGTGGTGCTGGAGAAGAGTATTGAGGGTACCGTGGACTGCTAAGAAAACAAACAGATTCATCCTGGAAAGGGTCAAACCGGGCAGCTCCTTGGAGGCAAGGATTCTGAGGCTCCGTCTAACATACTTTGGACATGTTGTAAGGAGGGACCAGTCCTTGAAGACAGCATGCTTGGTAGGGTGGAGGGACAGCGCAGGAGGGGAAGGCCCTCTATGAGGTGGATTGATTCAGTGACTGGGGCAATTGGGATGGGTGTATCAGAGATGGTGCGACTGGCACAGGACAGAGCAGAATTTAGGGCTGTTGTACACAGGGTCGCTATGAGTCGCAAGCGACTCAACGTTACATAACAACAACAACATATTGGAATGATTGTATGAAACACAATGTAGATGAAGGAATGTGTGAACCACAATGTACATGAATGAAACACAAAGTATACAAATTCCGTATGCAAAACAACATAAAAAAATTTTTCAAAGATATACTCAGATTTTATTACAAAGTACTTTTGGCACATTCACTTTCATTTTTTAAAAAATAAAGTAGTTGTACAGCTCATTCACTTCAAAAATATTTTTATGGTTCTTTCTGTAAGATTAAAGAAAAATTCCATCAAAAGTACTATTTTCATAATTTCAGAAGAACTATAAAGATTCTGAATTGTATTTAAATGAGAACATTTAAAAAAATGTTAGTGTTAGCTGGAAACAACCTAAATGTCTATCAACAGGCAAATGAATAAACACAACACGGTATAAGTAGTTCCTGATTTATACTCAACCTATTACAACTGTCTGCAAAACAGCTTCTATCAGAGCTTAATGAATTTTTTTCAATGATATCATGACTGAAGAAGGGAGATGCTAAAAACAAATGTTTACAGTGAAAAGATAAGCTTAAGATTTTTTTTCTAATCTAAATCAAGGACTTCTGTTGTTTGACAATACAGATCCAAATGCTGATCATACTGTTCAAATCAAGAGGTGGATTCAGGAAGCAGCGAGATGTTACCATAAAATGTGAAAGAAAAGCTCCATACAAATAACTCTCATTCATTTTGACTAGAAATACTGTTCTCATTCACAGTGGCAAACCAGATGATCCACAACTTTCCACAAGTAGACATTATTACCACAACTGACAAAATGCCAACACTGTACAACTTTATTTCATCATGTGAATAAATTCTTATGATGTGTATTTTTTATGTATGCACATGTATCTTTAAGTTTATATGCAAGGTTTCTAACCTCAAATAAAGAATGGGTTTATAAAGATATTAATAATAAAATGCATTGATAGTGAAAACCAACAAAAAGTATTCACTTTTGAAGAACCACCGTACAGTGGAGTCACTATTACTGAGTCATTTTTTTTTTTTTAATTTTGTGTGCGTGTACCGTCAAATCAGATCTGACTGGTACAGGAGGATATTGCGCCTCCTTCTCCGGCAGAGCGTCTGGTGGATTCGAACCGTTTTCCTCTGGGATTGCAGTGCAGCTTCTTGCCACTAGGCCAGTCATAAAGAGAAATAAGTCTTAATACATGCTACAATATGGATGAACCTTGAAACCATTACCCTAACTGGTTTGTCAGTCACAAAAGGATAAATATTTTATGATCCCACTGACAGAAGAAGACAAATGTAAAGTGGCCAAAGCTCATTAGCATTTACTCAGGGAAGGAAGAAGTCATCGCTTAGCAAGCACTAGGTTCCTGGGAGTTATGGTGTAATAGTTACAAAAGAATATGACAATAGTTGCTCAACATGATTATCACAACCAATGTGACTAACTATACATGTAAAAGTTGTTGACTTGATAAATATTTTGTCATATATATAGAGAGAGAGAGAAATATTAAAAGAGGAGGAAACTAGTACTCTCAAAATCATTTCAATTCTATTCCCAGCATTTTCTTAGTTGACATTCCACAGATTTTTTCCCCCAATGAACATCAGATTGTTATTTTAAGGCACACTAACAGTCTTTACCATGGAAAAAGTTCTACTTTAAATCAAATACTGATAAATGAAAACTCTTGTCTATGTCTTCACAGCTATATCACCAAGGTGATGCCATTATGTGTTTAAGATAAATTCCTTAAAACCATGTATGCCGGAACACAGCACAAGAGGGGAGTGGAGAAGAAAAAAGCCAACCCATGTCTGCGTTTTCCCATTTTCATTAATCAACAAATACTTACTGAGGATGTACTGTGTAGCAAGCCCAGTGCTAAGCATGGTATGATTACAAATGTATTAAACATCATTTGATTTTTCTTAAATGAAAAATGTTTTAACTCGTTATCTTTCACAAAATCTCCAAAGGTCAACCTAAACAAATATTCTACCAAACTTATTTATAGTAATTATATTTAAAGTCTAGTGGTATAAAAGCATACAATAATAAAAACAAAATTAATTACCATGTTTACAATTCTAACATGTAAAAAGAAATTTTTTTTATTTGTTCCTGTAACACTTAGCACACAGTTTATATAAATCACAGTAGAAGGTCCTGAATAAAGTGAATGAAAAATGTGCAACAACTAAAAATGCTAAAAAATGGCCAGGCATACTGGCATGAAAGAAGCTCTGTGAGCCAAATGGCCCATAGTTACCCTTTTAAGCCTGGAATTGAACTCACCCTTCTGGCACATTCTCAGCCAAACAATAAAGAAGTCTGCCTCTAAAGTGTTAAATAACACAAGAAAAGTACTTAATTATTCACAAAGTCAACCATGTAAGATTTAAAAAAAAAATAGCCCATTTACCCATGGATAAAGCTCACAAGATAGGAAGGAGTAGGATAGAAAGATTAATATAAACAAGACTCAGAGCAGTAACAAAAAAAGTATGGTTACAACATAAGTACTATCATTAAGGTAATAAAACAAAAAGTGGATGAATGGTTGAATGGAAAACTTATTTGCTCTATATACCTTCAAAAAATCACAACTTTTTAAAAAGTGTCTCTATAAGGTGGTTTCTACTAAACTATGGAATTTTCATTAAAAGCCTGAGTCACTTTTCACAGCTTCTAATTCTCCAACTCTATTCCAAATACATTTATTTAGATTTCAGGCTTCATTTTTCCAGTCCTTGGAGAAGGACATCATGATAGGAAGGGGGGAGAACAGCCCTTGGATGGGAGAGAATGACACGGGGTCTGTGATAATGGGGGCAGGTGTGTCAGAGACAATGAGCAAGGTGCAGAGCCACTGTTTAGATGGGGCAAGGTGCAGCCATTGGTTCCTAGGGTTGCTATGAGTCTTAGTCTACTTGACAGCACATAACAACTACATTTTTTGAGACCTTGAGCCCTGGTGCTATAGTGTTACATGTTAAGCTGTAAAAAGATGTTGTTGTTGTTGTTGCTGCTGTTATGTGCCTTCAGTCACCTGTGACTCATGGCAACCCTATGTACATAATTAGCTCTGAACCTTGCCCTATCCTGAGCCAATCTCTTAATTTCCAACACACTTAATCCCATTTTTCCACTCACTGAGTCAATCCATTTCTTCCGGGTCTTCCTCTCCTGCACTGTTCCTCCACCCTTCCAAGTATCGTGTCTCTCTCCAAGGACTGGTTCATCCTGGCCATGTGCCCAAAGTACGAGAGATGGAGCCTCAAAATCCTTGCCTCCAGAGAGCAGCGTGGTTTCATCATCTCCAGCAGTCTCCAGTATGTTCAACACTCTTCTCCTGCACTACAACTCAAAGGCATCAATCCTTCTATCATCCTTAGTTCAGCTCTCAGACACATAGCAAGTATTTGTAAACACCATAACCTCGATCAGGCACACTTTAGTCTCCAGACTGACACCATGCTCTTAAATATTCTAGAGGTCTCTGACAGCTGATTTTCCCAATGTAACTCATCTTTTGATTTTCTGACTGTTGGTGTCAAAAGTATTGATTGTTTTAAAAAAAAAAAAAGTGTGTGGATTGTGAAACCAAGCAAGTTGAAGTTATCAACAATCTCAATCTCTTCTCCATCATGAAGCTGCCAAATGGCCCAGTGGTGAGAATCTTTGTTTTCTTGATACTGAGCTTTAATCTATATTGAAGACTACAGTCTTTAACCTCATGTCCTCTTCAATTTCAACAAGCAAGGTTGTGTCATCTGTATAACGCAGGTTGTTGATGAGTCTTCCCTCCAATCCTGATGCCACACTCCTCTTAAAGTCCGGCCTCCCAAATGATCTGTTCTGCATACAGATGGAAAAGATGGAGATAGGATGAATCCCTGATGCATATCTTTCCTGATCCTGATTCATGCAGTGTTTCCCAGTTCGATTTTGACTATTGCTTCCTGGATCAAATATAGTGTCACATGAGCAAAACAAGTGTTCTAGGATCCTCATTTTTCTCAAAGTTAGCCATAATTTGTTGTGATCGACACAATCAAATACCTTTGCACAGTCAATGAAACACAGATAAATCCACCTGACATTGGCTATGATGTCCCTAATGCCATTGCCTGTTCTAAACCCTGCCTACACACCTAGCATTTCTCTGTTGATGCATTGTTCCAGCCATTTCTGGATAATCTTTAGCAGAATCCTCCTTGTGTGCGATATTAGTGATACTGTATAGTAATTTCCATACTCTGTTGGGTCACCTTTCTTTGGAATTGGAATAAATACAAATATCTTCCAGTTAGCTGGCCAGGTACCTGTCCTCCAAATTTCTTAGCATAACCTTGTGAGTACATTCAGGACAGCATCTGTTTGCTGAAATATGTCAGTTGGTATTCCATCAATTCCTGGGGCCTTGTTTTTTGTCAATTCCTTAAGAGCAGCTTGAACCTCTTCCTTCATCACCACAGGATCTTGATCATACGGTATTTCATTAAATTCTTCTGTGTTAGTTGACATTGAGTCGAATATGACTCAGCAACTCTATAAACAACAGATCTGAGCCCTCTCCTACCCTGTGCAATCCTCATCATCTATGACAGACTTGAGCTGACTGCTGCAGTCACTATGTCAATCCATCTCATTGAGGGTCTTCCTCTCTTTGACTGACCCTTCCAAAATAATGTTCCTTTCCAGGGAAGAGCCTCTCCTAACAATATGCCCAAATTATGGGACATTAAACTATGTCATCCTTGCCTCTAAAGAGCACTCTAGTTGCCTTTCTCCAAGACTGATCTGTTTATTCTTTTGGCAGTTCATGGACTATTCAGTGCTCTTCTCCAACACCACAACTTAAAAGCATCAATTCTTCTTGCATAGCAAATGACTGAAAAGACCATGGCCTGAGTCAGGCACACCTCATCAGCTGCTTCACAAAAGCAAAATGAAACAGTCTCCACCCTTAAGAAGTTACAGCCTCAGAAGCAACTAGATGGCAGTAGGTAAGGCTGGCTAGGGCAGGGCTGGGTTTGGTTTGACTCACTCTAGATATCAATCTTTATAGACATATCCCCATCTGCTGGCAAAAAGTGAAACTACAGGCTTTGCTTTTCTGCTTTTTTTAAGGCTATTTTTAAAAGAGTTGAAACTGACTTCACAGCAATGAATTTGATATTTTTTTACATTAATCATCAAGGTTGGATCTGTTCCTATAATGGCATAATATACTAATTCCCCATCACTAGCATAATTAAACCTTGATTTTTAGCTAAAAACTATACATTTACACAATATTTTATAACTTAAATATTGAGGGGTTCACATTATTTCTAGTCCAGTATAAACCTAAGATGAGTAGTATTATATTAAGATACATGAAAAGAAAAAACAAAATTTTAAGATCTATTTATGGCTATTTTCTTTGTAAGCTTCCAGGACTTAACCGAGGCCAGGGACAGGGTAGATATGCTTACATTTTAAGAAACTTAAGTTTCTTCCTTTCTTTTTTCTTAATATACAGAAAATGTACGCTCACTGAATTACATAATTAAGAAAAAATAACAACCTACAGTAATGCAATTATATATCTTTTCTTTTCTGTGGTCATATATTTAGATATTTTTTTTTTATTATTACCCAGCTCTTCCAGAAAATATGTAAGAGAGGTGATAGCTGGAAAATAAGTAAGCCTTGTTAAATCATGCTTGTCACAATCTATTTTTATCAAAAGTGATAAGAATCAGAAGAATATAACAAATTTTGAAAAGAGAAATTATAGGGTTTCTATCTTGAGCGCAAACTGATTTCTTTCTCTCATGGCAAATGTCTGCATATACCAACACCTTGCTTTAAGAACACTTGTTCACTGAATAAATTCACTCACTCACTCATTGCTATTAAGCTGGAACTCGCTCACACTGCTGTCAGCTCATAGGTGACCCTCCAGCAGGTTTTCAGAGGCTGTAAATTGCTCAGGAGGAAACTGCCCATTTCCCCCTCATCCTCTGCCACCAAGGAGCAGTATTCAACCATACTGCCATCATATGATTATGATTCAATTACGATTCACATGACCTTTCGACTCACAGGGACCTTCTATCAGGTTTCCAAGGCTGTAAATCTTAACATGTAGAGGCTGCACAACGTCCTCCCATGGAGAAGCTTGTGGGTTCAAGCCGCTGGAGCCATGAAGCCTCCTGTCTCATGCACAATCTGCTCTACACTACTGCCACCAACGCTCCATGAGGGTGTTCAAACTCACCTCACAGCCTTCAAAATCATAAAATGACTCAGAGCTAACCCCACAAGGGGCTTTCCTAGAGGATGCAAATGGTAGGCAGGAGGACAAGTCAGCTTTCTCCCACAGAGCCACTCGTGGATTTGACCCATCAGAGAAGCAAGCGCTTTTGGAAGTAGCAGCTCAATTCCCTGCAAACCAGAGATCCCTTTTAAAGGCGTTGCAAGATCTTTTATGAAAGACTCAATTATACTTATTAAACTGTTCTTATAAAAAATGTTTATGAAAAGCTTTTTAAAATATCTCTCTCACTGCATTCACAATGACCCTCCAATGAGTTGTGAGGCTGTAAATCTTAACAAGGAGACTGTCTATCTCTCTCCAGAGAAAGAAAGATCAGGATGGTCAACACCTGAAATGTAAAAATACAGCTCCTCTGACTCACAGCAATCTCCCGTCGGGCATGTGGGGTTGTAAATCTTTATGGTACGAAGCTGCTCTCTGTCTCTCACAGAGCAGCTGATGGATTTCAAGTCACTGACTTTTAGGTTAGCAACACAACTCCCAATATCTTAAATGTAAAAACAGTTATTAGTTGGGAAAATTATATACATAACTATTTTCCCCAATAAAATTAATCACAATCTCAATTTCTTCTTTTGTTACCAAAAGACTTATTTTAAAGCCATAATGATGGATAAATCATAAACACTGCACTGGAACAGATGGGGGGAACTATCTGAAAGAAATATATGATTAGGCATTATATGTATGACAACAATCTGGAACAAGTAGTGAACTGCAAACTGGACTGGGGAAGGGACAAAGGAGGAGGAGGGAAGAAAATGTACAATGAATTTAAAAAAAAATAAAACTGAAACTTTTTAATGTAATAAAAAAAAGCATAGCAAGCTGAGCTGACCCCAAGGTCAGATGTGTCTGGCAGTTCTAGTCCTCCGCTGAGAGAAAGACAAGAAAGGTGAACGGTGTCCTCCCATGATTTCCAGCCATGGAACCCAGAGGGGACTTGGGATGACTCAACTGACTAGACAGCTGTGTATGAATGAGCAGCTTATAGCAAGCTGTGCTGCTAACACAAAGGTCCCACATCTCTAACAGTTCAAATCCACCTACAGATGAACAGGAGAAAGATGGGCAGTCTGCCTCCATTACAATTTACAACTTCAGTGGAGGTCGCTTTGGTCAGAACCAGTCAACAGAGGTGAGGTTTGAGAATCAAAGTAGTCAGGCATTACAAACAATACATTTATAAAGGGACTGACTTATAAATAACGGGAATAAACTAGATAGTCCAAAATACAACTACATGCATATGCTACTGTTATTGTGTGCCATCTATTACTCATAGCTGATCCCTCCAGTGGGTTTTTTCAGAAGTGGTAAATCGCATAGTAGGAGACTGCCCATCTTTCTCCCTCAGAGCAGCTTGTAGGTTTGAACTGCCTGCCTTTAGATTAGAAGCACAGCACAACTCCTTACCACTAAGCCATCAGATTCCACTACAGGGATACATAGTCCACTGATTTTTTTTTAACTTAAGTGCCAAGACATGTCAATGGAAGAAACAAGCAATTTCAGCAAACAGTGCTGGGAATGCTGTTATCCATAAGCACACATACACACAAAAGGAACCATGACTCTTATCTCATACTATATAAAGGATCATAAAATTAAGTGTAAGCGCTAAAGCTATAAATAATACAGAAGAAAATATTCTTTTGGGTTAGGTGGAAAGTCCTTAAGGCTGCAAAAAGACATGAGCCATACAAAAAATATTTGTAAAACTTTTATCAATATTAGAAATTTCTGCTCTTTTAAAGACACAACTGAAAAAAATGGGGTTGGAGGAAGCCACAAACTGAGAGAAAATATTTGTAAAACACCTCTCTCATAAAGAACTTGTATCCAAGACAGAATTCTCAAAACTTAGTATTAACAAACTTAAAACCCTGGATAAAAAAACCTTAAATATAATACTCAGCAAAGATGAATAGATGGCAAATAAGCAAAAGAAAAGATGCTCAACATTCTAGGTTATAAAGGAAATGAAAAAGCTATACATCAATTAATTGGTAAGTGCTGATAAGTTGGAATCAACTCATAGGTGACTCTCCAGTAGGTTTTCAGGGGCTGTTGACCAAAATGAAGGTGCCTTCCCATCCTTTTCTAGCAGAGCAAAGCCTCTGCTTTTGGGTCAGTAGAACAACTCCTTACCAAAGCCACCAGGCTTCCCTCAATTGTTAGTGTTGTTGTTACGTTGTTACTATTGTTGTTATGTGCTTCAGAGAGACCCTATGAACAGCAGATCTGATTCCTGCCCTATCTTGTGCCATCCTCATCATCTCTAATACACCTGAGCCCACTGACAGTCACTACATCAATCCATCTTATGAATCTTCCTCTTTTGAGCTGGCCAAGGACAATGTCCTTCTCCAAGGACTGGCCAATCCTGATGTGTCCAAAATATGTGAGATGGAGTTTCACTATTCTTGCTTCCAAGGAACATCTTTGGTTTTACTTTCTCCAGGACAGACCTCTTTGTTCTTTTAACAATCCATAAAATTTTCAGAATTCTCCAACACCACAACTCAAAGGCATTGATCATTCTTCTATCCTTAGTCATTGTCCAACTTTCAGATGCATAGCAAGCAACTGAGAAAACCACAGCCTGGATCAGATGGACACCTCAGTCTTTAAACTGACATCATTACTCTTCAGTACTACAGAGGTCTCTGACAGCAGATTTTCCCAATGTAACATGTCTCCTGATTTCTTAACTGCTGGCAACCAAGTGTTGATTGTAGTTCCAAGTTAAGATAAAATTGGTGCCAATTCCAATATTTTCTCCATCTATCCTGATGTTGCCTATTGGCCCCATGGTGAGAATTTTTGCTTTACTGAGATGTAATCCATAATACAGTCCTTGTTCTTCTGTAACAAGTGCTTCAAGTAATTTTCACTTTCAACAAGCAAGGTTATTTGCATAATGCAGGTCATTGATGAATCTTCCTCCAAACCAATTGTGTATTCCGTCGATTCCAGGGGTTCTTATTTCCTACTACTGTCTCCAATGCAGCTTGAACTTCTTCCATCATCACTACTGCTTCTTGATCATATGCTACATCCTCACATGGTTCTGTGCCAGCCAGTCTTTTTGGTAGAATGACTCTGCGTATTCCTTCCATCTTGTTTTGATGTGTCTTGGTTCAGTCACAATTTTTGTCTGTCGTCCATTAGTATTGCAATTCAATGCTTGAATTTGTTCTTCAGTTCTTTCAGCTTGAGAAAGGCCTACCGAGTTATTACCTTTTCATTTTCTTAGTGCAGTTCCCTGCACAATCTGCTGTAATACTTTGCTTTATCTTCTCAAATTGCCTTTGAAATCTTCGACTCTTTTACTTCTTCATTTCTTCCCTTTGCTTTGTCTTCTCAAAGCTCTGGTACAATTTTTAAGAGTCTCCTCTGACATCCATGTTGGTCTTTTCTTTTTCTCCTGTTTTTGTAATGACCTTATGCTTTCTTCACAGAGGATATCCTTAATGTCATCCCACTTGTCTTCAATCATTAGTGTTCAATGTCTCAAACCTATTCTTGAGACGGTTTTTAAATTCAGATAGGAGAGACTAAAAAGGTCATATCAAAGACTAACAGCAGCATGTGTTTCCAAAAACAACCACTCTGAAATACAGTTAGGCAACTTGGTTTTGTTTAAACACACCCGTTTACCATATGACCCAACGACCTTACTCCTAGGCATTTACCCAAGAGAAGTACGTTAAAAACAAAAAAAAAAAGACACGTACTCAAATGGTCATAGCAGCTTTATTATATTAACCAAAAACTGGAATCAACCCAAATACATATGGGTATCTGTGAATGGGTAAGCAACTTGAGTATAAACATTGTCTGTTATGTACCATCAAGTCAGAACCAAACGATAGCTGACCCTTTAAGGGGTTTTCAGAGGCATTAAATCACCTGGGAGGAGACTGTCCATCTTCTTCGGGCAAAGTGTCTGGTGGATGAAAATTGCACGTCTTTGGGTTGGCAATGCAACTCCTTACCACTAAGCCACCAGAGCTCCCTTTTTTTTTTCAAGTCTCACAACAATAGTTTTAACTTTATTTTATATTTTCCATCACCCAATGCCATGAACCCCACAAATGATTCTTAGACTAATAACACATGCAGCAGTCAGACACTAGGATGTTGGGGGGTATTTTTAATGACTGAAATTGAAGATTTAAAATCTCAGCTTCTGGAAGAACCACTTGTTTTTGCCTGTCTAGTACCTCTCCTCAAACTTGATCTTGGCTTCCCACCTTGCCTTGCGTTTAAGAGCAGGGTCTCTGACGACATCCTTGTTAACAACGGTTTTGTCCAAGGGGATATCCACAGAGCACCTTGTGGGCATGAGGTGATTGTGGTTATAAACTTTCACAAAGGACTTGATCTTTGACCTCCTGGCAATTTTTTTCTTGCCCATGGCAGCTGTCTCTTTTCGGGGATAGCGGTCAATTCCAGCTACCAGAGCGTGGCTGTAGGGGCGGACGGAGGTGCCATCATCAATGTTCTTGACGATGACAGCTTTGCGTCCAGAGTAACGTCCAGCCAGGACCAGCACCACCTTCCCTGGTTTCATGAACTTGCCCATTTCGACAGCTGAGCATTTGACTGCAGAGCTTCCTTTATAAGTACTATCTAGTCACATACTGGATCAGGTGTGCTTGATCCAGGCCATGATCTTCACAATTATTTGCTATGCATCCGAGAGCTGGGCAATAACTAAGAATGACAGAAAAAGGCCCAATGCCTATGAGTTGTGGTGCTGAAGAAGAGTGTTGAAAAGTACCGTGGATTGCCAGGAAAATAAACAGGTCCATCTGCAGAGGATGAAACCAGTTTGCTCCCTGGAAGTAAGAATTCCAAGCCTCTCTCTCACATACTTTGGGCACGTGGTCCCATGGGGCCAGTCCTTGGCGAGGGAAATCATGCTTGGAAGAGTCGAGAGACAGCACAGGAGAGGAAGACCTAAGATGAGATGGTCTAACACAGTAACTGGGGTAATCAGGGTAGGTGTGTCAGAGACCAACTTGCCTCAGGATAAAGCAGACTTCAGAGCTCTCATGTACAGGGTGTGCATAGCGTGGCTGTGAGTAGTAGTTGACTGGACAGCAGATAACAACAGTCATCCAAAAATCCTCAGGAAAAACATCAAACTACTGATATACAACACAGATGGAACTTAAAAGCATTCTAAATAAAATTAAAACTCCAAAGACTACATACATTCAGAACAAACTGACATGAAATTCTGGAAAAGGCAAAACTACAATTACAAAAAGTCTATCAGTGATTACCAAGGCCTGGGAGTAAGGAGATTTCTTATGAAGTGGCCCAAGAAAACTTTCTAGTAAGAAACAAATCCCCTTTGTGCAATTATTAATGTAGTAATTTCTACCTTTAATAAATCATCATTAAGATATATTTAAAAGAAAAAAAAGATTTATTTAAAAGCTTATGCCTTATGTTAACAGTCAAGTTTTAGTAAGAAATCAAAGTGCCAAATCAAATTTAACTGCTACTTTTTAATATCATATTAAATGTGACTTTAAAAAAAAGTGGTCAGTGGCCTCAAAAGCTATTCTAAAACAAATTAGCATAAAATCTCCAAATGGAAAAAAAATCCGAGACAAAATGTTAATTCTACTGTAAAAGATGCCAAATATTGATAACCAACACAAACATGGCATGAAATACCAGGCACAGAATTCAGCACAACTGCTAAAATAAAAAGTGTACTTAAAGGGGGAAAACAACACTTGACCACATTCCTAAATATAACTAACAGCATATTAAAAACCAAAATAAAAATATCATAAATTAGCCAGAATTAACTTTAAAATTGGAAGAAAATGATCCTGATCAATATGGGTTGTTGCTGTTGTTAGGTGCCATTGAGCTGAGTATGACTCATAGTGATCTTATGAACAAAAGAGCTGAACCCTGTTCTATCCTGCGCCATCCTCACACTGCCTGACACACAACAGCCCAGGCAGCTTACACCCTAAACAAATGTAAAAATATGGTCCTAGTTGGGAAACATCAATGCTTCCTTTTCTCAATGTAATGCAATTTTAACTATAATCCTAATGAAATTTCTCTTTAACCTTGACAAATTTAAGGTTCGTGGAGAAGAGCATGTGAAAACATGAAAAGCTTTTTCTTGCATATTTAATTCTGAAGCGTCAAGAAATAGTAAAATATTGTTAACTAACACGTTGATTCTAAGTCAAAGTGACTACTGACAGAGTCCAACAACCCTGTAGGGTTTCCAAGGCTTAAATTTTACAGAAGCAGCCAGCCACATCCTCCTTCTGTAGACAGGCTGATGAGTCCAAACTACTAACCTTTTTTGGTCAGCAGCTGAGTGCTTAACCTGCTCAAGGGCTCCTTTTATCACTTTAGAACAAATGACCTATCTAACACTATTAAAACTATTACTACAACAAAAACAGACAAGAAGAAACTGATGAAGAAATACATCATTTACGTAAGTGGTAAACAGAAAATATTTACCTTCACAAATAAATTTGTAATACTATATTCATGAAAAAGGAACCCTGGGAGTAAACCCTGGGATTTGCTGCTAAGCAAAAGGTTGATGGTTCAAACCCTCAAGCTGCTCCACAGGAGAAAGATGTGGCCGTTCCCTTCCATAGAGAATCACAGTCTTGGAAATGCAGTCCACCTATCGGGTTGCTTAAGAGTCAGAATCTAGAGTCAGGCGTGTAGCCAGCCGGAGCGGCGGCAGCGGCTCTGGACCGCTGTGGCGCTGGGAGCACCGGCAGCGAGCGCGAGGCGTGCGGAGACGCTGGCTGCGGGGACCTGGTGACAGCGAAGAATTTTGTAAATCAAGCAATATTCTTATGACAAAAAAAAAGTCAGAATCTACTTAAAGTATTGAGGATATAAGTGAAGTTAACAAAAAAAAAAATCTAAAGCAAGCATCAGTTATAATAATAGAACCATAAAAAGGGATAAAGACACTTTTTGTCTGCTGCTCTAAAGTAAAATACTGGAAAATACATCAACAGACTTTAAATAAAAATCCCCACCCTTTAATCTAATAGCATCACTGCTATAAAAGTAGCCTAAAAAAAACCCGTTTACAAAATCATACCTGCACCAAGATGCTTCCAACAATTATTTCTAAATAAATTTTAAAATGACCAAATTTAAGCAGTGGTTGTTATCCTGTAAGTTAGTATACTTTAACTATAAACACAGTTTTCATAGCTCCCAATCCAGTCTAGCCTCCTTATTTTCTAAACAGATGATGCTTATAAAAGCAGGTATATCACTTTTTAAACCTTTCAATAGTTTCCACTGTTTGGGGGGAAATGCCGTCGAAACTTCTTGCCAAATTTAACAAGATCCTAGATGGTTATATTGGTCTCTGTCAATACGTCTAACATCATCGCTTGTCACTCATACTCTATATACTGCCAAAAAAGAAAACTTACAGACCTACAGAAAACATACAGCATTAATTCAAAACAATGCAAAAAAACAAAACCACCCAAAACACCAAACCCCAAACAAACAAAAACCCAGCTCTTAATCCAGGACTAAAACAAGGATCCTGCCTTCATGGAGCTTATAGTCTTGAGAGAAAACAAGTACCTTTCAGTAGTTTAGCTCTGATTCTAGAGACAAGATCCTTATACAGTTAACTGAGAGGTCAAGTCAGGTCAAGCAAAATTCTAGGATTAAGAATAATCTTTTAACACACTGCCACAAAAAGACAGCAAATGTGTTTCTCAGCACGGTCATCAATTTTAACAGTGTGTGAGGCAATGTGTTAAGGGAGCTCTGGTGGCCTTGTGGCAAGAAGCTACGCTGCAATCCTGAAGGCACATGGTTCAAATCCACCATATGCTCTGCTGGAGAAGGAGGGGCAATCTCCCTTTTTGTCAATCGGATCTGACTTGATGGCATACAACAAAAGAAAAGAAAAAAATTAAAAGAATAACCTGTTAGTTGACTTTTAAAGAGTAAAGATTTCAGGAGGCAGGAATAATTCCAAATGAATAGATTATATTTCTCCTTATTTTTCCACACAAATTCTAATAGGTTTGTAGAAGGCTTTCAAAACTGACAATTTCCCTTAACTCCAAGTACTAATGTGGGGCCTTAAAATGGCAAGAGATTTAAACTTAATTGAGTGCTCACTCACCCCCAGCCAGCCAAGGAGTCAATTCAAACTCACAGCTATCACACCAATTCCTAAGGGCTATAAATCTTAATGGAGAGACAGCCCATCTTTTTTCCCTTAGAGTGGTTAGTGTATTCCACCCTCCAGAGACTCTCAGCAACATTCCAAGGACACAAGACCAGAACGGCTTAATACAATGTTGTTGTTGTTGTTGTTGTTATGTGCCTTGAGTCAACTGCAACTCCTAACAACCTTGTATGTACAACAGCCCTAAACTCTTCTCTATCCTGTGCCAATCTTACTGTCTCTGACACATCTACCCCCTTTACCCCAGTCACTGAATCAATATCCCATTGAGGGTCTCCCTCTCTTGCATTGTCCCTCCACCTTCTCAAGCATGACATCCCTCTCCAAGGGTTGTATAACACGTAATATTCATATGTGATGTAACACAGTTAAATACAACAGTATTTCAAGGGCCCAGTATTCTCAGAACATAAATGCAGAAGTAAACAACAACCAAAAAAAAGCAGCAGAGAAGAGAAAAACTAGTAAAAACAAACTTCAACAACTTACTACAATATAAACCAGAAAACTAAACTCACTGTCGAGGAGTGGATTCCTTCTCCTGTCTATTCCATAGGGTTTTCTTACAAAATAGGACTGATCTTTTACAAAAAGCCCTGACAGTACAAATGGTTATGTACTCATTGTTAGCCAAAGACTGGAGGTTTGAAACTGCACAATGATAAGACCCAGTGATCTACTCTCACAGAGGTTAGAACCTAAGACACTCCGTGGGGGAGTTCTGCTTCCCACTAGGGTCACCACTAGGAACAGAACATCTCAAGCACAGTGGGGGTTTTGGTTTGGTTCTTTTAGCTGCAGACAAGGTTAATTCTATGACTGTCAAAATTGTATATATTAATAATATGAGGAGCAGCATAGAAAAATACTGAAATTTCACAAAAATCTGCAATAAATCTTCTAGAGAAGTAATCTATTGTTTCTCCATGACTAAGAATTTTAAATATTAGAAATGTCACAAAACAAACAGCTTTTCCAGCTTTTAGATTTTCATAAATAAAAATCAAATTGAAAAACTCTTTCCAACCCAATGTAAGAAGAGTTTTATCAGTCATATATAAATTTTACATTTTATAATCAATTTTCTCTAGAAACACTAATTGAACTTGACAGTTTTACCACATAGTCCATTTTAATGATCAAGTGTTAATGTGTCATAATGAACAACAAAACTAGTTTGATAGAACAAACCGGGCTTTAATCAGCAAATGGCCTATGGAATCTCAAATTTGGAATCAAATCAGTCCTGCCTTCAACAAATGCCAAATTATTCACTAGTTTATTGTGGCCTTAGGAATAATATGTGGAAAAATCTAGTATCTATTGGGGGCAGAGATCCCATGGCTCAAATATTCATCTGTGTGTTTGTGTGAAAATGAAAGAATTATTTACAATTTTAAGTAGCAGGGCAATGCAACATTAAAGATATATATAACCATTAACTATAATTCATAAAACATCTTGTTAAAAAATCTTGTTATCAAAAGCACATCATCAATTTAAAATACTAATATGGTACTAGCTTAAATAAACCAAAGATAAATAATTTCAAAGCACCTAATAACCCAAGTGTATTGTCAACTAAGTAAAAACTGACTGTGTAGTCTTCTTTAAAAGAGATTTTTTTTCCCTTCCTTTATGGAACCCATACCTAAATGAACTATTAAACACTTACTCTAAAGGTATGCCAAGTATTTCTTAAGATCTTAACAAAGAATCAACTTTTTTTTTTAACAAAACGAGGCCTAGGTTAAATATTTTATTTGGCTTCTCAAGATGGACTGAGAAGTTGGGCACTAGCTCCAGACCAATTCCTGGACGCACATCAAACACAACCCTGTCATTTATCCACTCAGTCAAAACAATCTTTTCCATCTAACCCTTTAATGTTTATGTCCTAAAAAGCTACTAATTGAATCCAGTTCTTGCAATCGATTTGTTAAGATATATCCCATCTAATTTATGAATGATAAAACTGAAAACATGAATGTTAACTTTCTTGTCCAAAGAGTTCAAATGTAACAAAAAAAGAACAAGCAATGCTTGTAAAAACTGTCACATTTTGAGAGAGAAAGATTCAGAGATAAATTCTCAATAATTTCAAGAAAGTGAGAGTACCACTACTATTTTTATACTTAAAGGAATAATGAAAGACAAAGAGTATTTTAAAATTCCTCAGGAAAATGTTAAAATGCACAATCTCTATATATTTAATCCAATAGTTCTACTCCCTTTGGAGTTCCCCTCCAAAAAATAAGTGTAGCCTTTCCTCCTAACGAATTTTGTCTTTGCAATATTTATCTTCTATAGGAAAGAAACCACAGATAAATACTTTCTAAAACTTTTAAAAACAATTATTGAGTCGATAAAAGCCTCATTTTATCTGCAGAAAACCAAAACCTGTTTTCTCCTTAACTTCCTCCATGGCTACAGCCCGAAGGGGAGTAAATGACCATTAGCCTATTTTTTTTTATTATTATTTTTGTGTGTGTATACCGTCAAATCAGATCTGACTGGTACAGGAGGAAACTGCCCTTCCTTCCGATTCGAACCGTGTGCCTCTGGAATTGCAGTGCAGCTTTCTTGCCACTAGGCCACCAGAGCTCCCCTACCATTAGCCTATTTCTGATGCTTTTTGCTCACCTGGAGTCACAGGGCCTTTCCATGATCAGAGACAACTGGACTGACTCCAGGAGAGGAACAGGAGCTGATAAACTCTAAAGCAACAAAGATCCCTTATCAAAGTTCCCATTGACTCCCAGGAAAATAAGGAAATGGAATGGGAGGAGGGTGAAAGGCAGGGAGACCAGCATCCTCCAATCCAGATTTTCCAGTCAGAGTCATTGAGTTCATGATTCTTGACCATATTCCCTCGGGGAAGTCAAGCTGTCGTCAAAGTAATGTTCTTTCCCCCCCCTTTACACCACAGGCAACATATATTAAAGCTAAATTCTCAAATAACCCAAGTTATGGCAAGTTTTGATCTGGAAAAGTTCAGCTTCGTGGATTGGAATGTGACACATAAACGCGCAACTACAAAATTTGTCCATATAAACCTTAAAGGCAAACCTATTTACAGTGTATTCTACAGACAAACGCATTCTGTAAGGAAAACCATCTTTTCTCGCCACACATTCGAAGAAAAACGTGGATCATTTCTCAATAGGCCAACTAAGAGAACTTACTCTGATTTCACGTCCACTTTTCAAACCAAAAATATTCTGTCTTTCAAATAGGATGACACGTCGAGGGACGAGTACAAAAAAAAGAAAGAAAAATGGCAAGAGAAGTGAAATATACCTGCAAAGGTTAAGGTTTTACACCACCAGGCGTCGGGACTACTTTTCTAAGAGTATTCTTCCCAGACTCTCTAACAAGCCCTCAGTCATTCTTTTCCATTGGCAAGCTGCAGAAAAGGGAAGGCGGCCAGCGAAGGGGGAAGGTTCTCGTCTCGTAAGTTTCCCGGGCCATAAACTTAAGAAATTCTCACACACACACACAAAACACACAGGAGGCAAGTTCTCTTGCAAGTTTGCTTAGCAATGTACAGACACACACACACACACACACACACACACACACACACAGGAGGCAAGTTCTCTTGCAAGTTTGCTTAGCAATGTACAGACACACAC
>NW_006399798.1:17157620-17158138 GCF_000299155.1 Elephantulus edwardii | reverse complement strand
CCATCTTTAAGGGGTGTTTACCGCGCGCCAGTCGGAGCCCGGATTCCACACTCCCCGAATCCCCCGCCGCCGGGGCTCCTCGGCCCCGCAACGACCCCACCTGGGCAGCGGCCCGCGGCTGCTCGCGCAGGCCCGGGAGAGCGAGCGCCGGGCACCCCGGCCACTTTTCGCCCTCAAATCCGCGAGGAATTCCAGCTAGTTTGCGCCCCCACCCCAAGAAAAGACACCCCCCCAATTCACCCACTGCTTTTTGAGGAATTTACAAACCCGAGCCAATTGTTTTCCAATTACTCTCCCCGAACTAGGCCTTCCCATGGCTCCGAACCCCCCTCCCCAACCTCACCATTGATCGCGACCCTGGCTCTTCCCAAGGCCACAGGCACCCCCCGCCGGCTCGCCCACCCCGCGGCCGCCCCGGCCCGGCTCCCGTCGCCCGCGCCCCCCTCACCTGTCAGGCGCAGCTTGACGGGCCCGTTCCTCCGGCCTCCGGGGTTAGACATGTCCCCGGCGGCGGCGGC
>NW_006399798.1:17149305-17157180 GCF_000299155.1 Elephantulus edwardii | reverse complement strand
CCGGCCGCGCCGCCTCCGCCCGCGCCTCCACGCAGCCGCCTCCCGCCTTCCCCTTCGCTCGGCGAGACCCACAAGCCGCCGGGGCTGCTCGGCTGGAGCGGGCGGTGCTCGGCGGCGGCGCCGGAGCGAGGCTCGGGGCCCGACCGCTTCCTCTACCCGCCCTCTTGTCTGAGGGAACCGGGTCCTGGGGCCGCCGCCGCCACTCGGCGTCTCCGGGGGGCGGGGAGGAGATGGGAGGCGGGGAGGAGATGGGAGGCGGGGCCTGCGGGTGGGGCGGGCTCGGGGCGGGTCCCGGGCGGGCGGGCGGACGGAGGGCGCGGCGGCGGCGCCGGGTGCCTGGGGCGTGGGGACCGGGGAAGACGCGGTGTGGCCGGCCGGGAGGACGGCGCTGAGGTGGCCGCGGCCTGTCCCCCCCACAGCCGACAGCGAGGGGCCCGCACAGAACTTGAGGGAGCAGGCAAAAGAGGAGGGGAAATGTCGGTGGAGGCGGCTCGGTGGCACCGGGAGCAAACTTAAAGCCCTGCCCACTTCTGGGGGAGCTTTTGTCTGCTCAGGGCCGCCTGCGCTTATTAGACGCCCACTGCGTGCGGGGTGCTGCGAACAGGAGAGCAGGGCTGGAGGCAACGAGTCCGCTTCAGCATCCAGCATTGCTGAGCAAGAGGGCAGGGACGCCATCCCCACTCAGAGGGTTCTAGCAAATTCCCGGGGGCGCTTTACTCCTCGTGTCTTGGCCACCTTCATCCTTCCAGAACTCACCTGGTGGGCCGGATCAGGTTACCTGTCTGCTCCGGGCTCTTTCTCCAGGAACTGGAGAAGGATAGCGCCTTAAAGGATTGCTAACACGATAAAGATTGTTGTATAAAGAGCCCTTCTGAGGAGGAAATGAAAATAATTGTACCTTACACTTTGACCCAACAAGTGGATTCCTACCAATTTATGCTAATAAAGTTGAATACATTTAATCTAATAATTGGGAGTAAGGAATACAAATTCTATATACAAAAGATATTCTTTATAACATAGTTCAGTTAATAAGAGAAAGAGGATGAGGGAACAACCTGAAGATGTTACATCAACAGGATGGACTTTTAGGCAGCCCCTTAAAGATGATGTGAAGGTTAATATTGTGTGTCAGTGTAGCCTTGGTCATTTTTTTTTACACTTTTATAACTTTATTTTTTTTAATTATATTTTATTAATTTTCATAAACATTTACAGAGATTTTGGGCTTCCACTCATTCATTGTTGCACTATTCTCTCTACCCTCCTCCCAGTTTGTTCTTGTCCAAATGCCACAGTGCTTGTCAAAGCCAGTTCTGATTAATCTTCTTTGTCAGTGTATCCTTTGCCATTCCCTATCACTCCTCCCTGAGAGAGACTTCACCCTGAGTCATAAGGAAAAGGGGACGGCGTATTCTCTTAGCTACTTCCTGCTGAAAAGGGACGCTGTGGGTTTCAGGGTGAAGATCTTCTCTCACTACTCTAAAGGGCCCCTTTGGCAGTAGGAAACACATAGACTATTATGGAGATTGATTTTGGAATTCAGATGCACTCTTATTGATTGTGCTTGGCTGTACATGTACATATCCTTCAAGATGTATCATGGGGGTGTTGCAACCTAGAAGACACAAATTTGACTAACAAGTTATAAGTACATGAGTCCAAAAATTATGGAAAAGTAAAAGAAAAGATTCTTTCATTGTTTTACAAACCCTCCCCCAGGTCCCCTCCACCATGCACTTTTATAACTTTATTTGATAATCAGCTATTAGTTTTCATCCACATTGATGGTCTGTAAGCCTTGGTCTTCAGTATAATGTAACTGTCCTATATTTTGAATCCTAACTTGATTCGGTGACTGGGATAATCGGGATGGGAGTGTCAGAGACAGTGCGATTGGCACAGGACAGAGCAGAGTTTAGGGCTGTTGTACATAGGGTCGCTATGAGTCATAAGCGACTCGAAGGCACATAACAACAACAACAACAACAACCTGTATAATGATAATGAGTCAGGATTAGAAGTAGATCTGTAAAGATATGATCTGCCTTAGCTGAATTAGGGGACGTGTCCTGGGCAGCTGTGGCCTGCCTAGTGTACATTTGGATGCTCTTGGGGGGGGAAAAAAAAGAGTGTAATTTTGTCCCATCTACATTTGGCTATAGGGCGTGTGGCCTCCAGCCTTGAACCAATGTCCTGCTGTACTTGCCAACTTTGTCTCCAAAGTCTGCATTTTTCAATCCTGCTTCCCAACCAACTACTTTTGGACCATGAATTGAATCAGGCAACTTCCAAACCTAGCAGCCTCAGCTTCTGTAGACTTCCCCCGCTGCTTCTCTTGAGGTCTGCCCTACAGACCTGGGACTTGCCAGCCTTTATAAACACAAAGGGAGAACATGGGAAGCTCTGGTTGCCTAGAGGTAAGAAGTTGTGCTACAATCTCAAAGGTAAGTAGTTCGAATCTACCAGCAGCTTATCGGAGATGGATGGGCAATCTCCTCTAGATGAACTGCCTCTGAAAACCCACTAGAGGGTCAGCTATGGATCATTTCCTACGTGGAGGCACACAACAGCATAAGCACATAAGCCATTTCCTTGAACTATCTCCTTCTGTCTTGATAAGACAGATACTTGTGTACCATGGAGTCAACTCATGTTTGACCCTCCAACAGGTCTGCAGGCAGGAAAGTGCACAGTAGAGATAAGCTTCATTGGTTTTGTTTCTCCAGAAAAATCTATCCTAAGATTAAAGTGAAGGGCAGAGATTATGGAAGATTTTACAGATAATGCAAAGTTTAAAAGCAGAATAGAACGTATTTATGCCTGCTAAGGAGCATGAGGTAATGCATCATGAAAACAACTGATAAGGGTGATAATGTGGGAGATGTGTGTGTGTGTTGTAAATTTCACAGTTGTACTTTCCTCCCCCTTCCTTTTTTTATTTCTTCATTTCTTTTTTTCATTTCCTCCCTCCTCCTCTGACTCCCTACTCCACTCTGCAATGCATTTCCTGTTCCAGATTGTTGTCATACATATAATGCCTAATCATATATTCCTTTCAGACAGTTCCTTCCCTCGTCTGTTCCAATGCAGTGTTCATTATCTATCCCCTCTTTTCTTTTTCTCCCCCCAACTCCCCATGTCAGTCCTATTTTATAACAGCGGTGTTATGTAGTATTTGTCCTTTTGTGACTGAGAGATTTCACTCTGCACAATGTCAGCCAGGCTTCCTCATGTTGTGTAATGTATTACAAGTACATTACTGCAGGGAGCTCTGGTGGCCTAGTGGCAAGAAGCTGCATTGCAATCCCAGAGGTGCATGGCTCAAATCCAGCAGATGCTCTACTAGAGAAGGAGGGACAATCTCCTCCTGTACCAGTCAGATCCGATTTGATGGTACACACACAAATGAAAAAAGTAATGATAAAATTTAAAAAAAGATTAAAAAAAACAAGTACATTAGTGCATAATAGGCCATGGTGTGAATGGATTATAGTTATTCTATCCATTCGTTTGTTAATAGGTGCTTGGGTTGCTCCCATCTCTTTGCTATTGTGAATAATGCAGAAATAAACATGGATGTGCATACATCTGTTTGAGTCACAGCTCTGGTTTTCTTAGGGTATATTCCCAGTATGGAATTGCTGGGTCAAGTGGTATTTCTAATACCAACACTTTTTTTTTAATTAATTTTAATGAAAATGAAAGTTTACAGACTTAGGGTTTCCATTCATTCATTGGTGCACTTTTCTGCCTATCCACCCCAGCCCCCCAATTCACTCTTCTCCTTGAAAAGTAAAACTCTTTCATTGTTACTAATACCAACTTTTTGAGAAAGTGCCAAATCCCCTTCCATAGTGGTTATGCCATTATTATATTCCCACCAGCAGTGAATAAGAATTCCAATCTCTCCACAACACTGCCAGTGTTTGTTGTTTGCTGCCCTGATGAACTTTGCTGGGGTTACAGCTGTACTTTTAATGACATTAAATATGTTTCCTTTCAGTTCTTTTTCATTCACAAGAAATCATTTTGAACATCCCTCTTAGGTCTGAGTCTTGGACCTGCTCCAGACCCATGTAATTTGGCCATATTGATCAAGCTCTGCAGGAAGCGGGAGCTCTGGTCTTGTCAGTCTGGATGAACTCCAATCACTGATCAGTGAAGATCATGATGCATTGAAGGTACAGAACTGCTTCCCTTTCCCAATGCCATTTCCCAATGAAGGCCATAAAGGTGGCGTTACTCTCCTTGGCCTTAGTCTCAATGACTTTAAATATCTTTAAAGTTCATATGTATTGAATTGTGGCCATGCTGATATTCTCCCAGGCCATGTTCTCAGCCTCTCCTCACTCCTCATAGCAGATGCCCTTGTTCTCCTCCCTGTAGGTGAGATAGGCAGGGTTCTCCTGCATTCTGGGCTGCATTAGGCACCCACATTGGAGAACAGTGCCCTGTTTATATCAAATGTCATTAAATTCATCCTTGGTAGATGAATGTGCAAGCACTTAGTCTGAGAACATGGATTTCTAACCTCATCATAACTTGGTGATCTCTTTGTAATTCTGATTGTTAATGACCCAGAAGCATAGCAACTGAAGTCACTTAGGGAAGAAGTGCTTTTCAAGAAGCCCCGCTAGGCTGGAGACAGAGATCATCCCTTTCTAGTCAGTCATCCAATAAAGGCCTCCATATGTTGGGGCAAGGCTTCACGTTGAGCTGACCAAGGTACATTCGAGACTGGGGGAAATGTTCTTGACCGTGAATGTTTTCCAGGCCTGGAGAATAAGTGTGGCAGAGGAGTCAGTGACATATCCTTTCTGCAGGGCACTGAGCACTTTACTGCAGATGGAGGAATACAGAGGCTCTAGCCACACCTGCCTGAGGGGTAGCTATGAATGGATCAAAAAATAGATAGAATCAAAGGGTCCCAGTTTTCGGTAGCCCTAGAAAGAGTCATGGGATAATGTAGTGTGTAACATAGCACTCTGCTAAAAAGAATGATTGAAAGCTCAACTCTACCATCCACTGCAGAGAAGAAAGATGAATAATCCCCTCTGTAAAGATGTGTGTTGTGGAGTTGGAACTAACTCACAGCTGACCCTCCAGCAATTTCAGAGGTATAAATTGCATAAGAGGAGATTGCCCATTCTTCTCCCACAGAGCAATTGCTAGGGTGAATTTGAACCATGTGATATATTGCAATTCAGCTTCTCACTAGGAGGTCACCAGAGCTCCCTATAAAGATGTATAGCCTTGAAAAACCCAGTAATCAATAACATCATGGAGAAGTTATCATGACATCAATAATATCACAGAGAAGTTGTTGTGCATTAGAACCAACTTAATGGAAGTAGTTTTGTTTAGTTTTGGTTCTGCAGCTTGGGAAAAATGAACCAGTCATTATCTAAGAGCAACTACATCCTGCTCTCTGAAAGTCTACTATTGGGTCACAGTTGCTTAGTTGCCACTAAGTGATAATATTTTTTTTTAAAAAATCCAAATTTCCCCTATCATCCTGAGAGACATCTGTTAGGAGGTCCTGCCCATCTTAATAAAAAGACAGGTGCTGGTCATTCTCTGTGAGGCCTTCCAGTGGCAGGCAGTCTTCAAGGGGATCCTCGAATGAATGGACAGACCAAAGCCATAGCAGGGTCCACCTGGTCAGATATCCTTTACTCCATGTAGAACTTGTCCTAACATTTCAATGATGTAGCAGTCATCTAGGGTGAGAAAGGTGCTGCAGTTGGACTGTATCCATTGTTCACACGCTCCCACTATCTCCAGGACCTTGCTAACTTTGGAGACAGCCTCCTCCCCATAATCCAGGACCTCAGACATCTTTTCCTGTTCCTGGAGAGGTTGACCACAATATCTCCCTCCTAGTGCAGCTGCTGGGCCTTCTAGGTGATCTTTCTGCTCTACAGAGTTGGTGCTCCAGCTCAGAAAACTCAAAGCTGAGGCCTGAGCTTCTTTGCCAGGAAGTGGCAGCTGTTGTGACTGCAGCAACAGCCAATCATTAGGGACATTGTGCTTTGTGGCTGATCCCGATGTGGCAGTACATACAGAAGAACTTTTCTACCAGCCTGCCATATCTGTGGCTTTGACCTAAGAGCATTCCTTCCGGAAGCAGTGAACTGGATAATCCTGCCCTTAACCTTTAGCTCTTCCATTGTCTTATAAGAGTGTCTTGGAAACTTTCCCCCACTGGCTCAGTTCCTTCTAATATCCACCTTCAGTTTCCTCTTTTGAGTTAACCACCAGGAAGTCTTAATTTCTTTGTCTGAAATCCTTTGTAAGGTCACATGGCTTACCAGGTTTCTCTTGGTCATCAGAATCTTTCAGCCCTCCTCTGCTGTACCTTTCTTGAGTCCCAAGTTCATAAAGTTGCCTACCTCAGGGTGGTGCTGGGATCCTTTGCCTCTAATGCTAGACATCTCATCATCTGAATCGTGCTCTGCCCACCCCTGCTTAGCGGCCTCTACTGGTTGGCCAGTGGCACTGTCTGTTGAAAATAGATCTTATTACTGATATCCCAGTCATTGGCCTCAAAGTTCTCCCACTCATCCTTGTCAACATCCATGAGGCATTCCTTCCAGTACAAATGGGTCACTGACAGGACCAGTTATGCCCTGGATGCAGCTGGCTCCAAACCCATCCAGTAATGCACAAAGGCAAATATTCTCAAACAAACTGGAGGCTCCTCTACAATATCTCCCTGGCCTCATTCACCATTCCTATACTGTACCTACCAAAGTCAGCTTCCTACTGTTTCCACTGGTGGCAACTCAAATGTACCAGGGCCAGTACACTGGAAATTAAGTGACTCCATGGCTACAGTGTCACATTGGCTGCCACAGCAGCAAGGCACACCACTTCTTTAAATATTTCACAGTCTAATAACTTGACTAGTTCGTGGGGAGTTGAGCTGCCAAAGGTCAAGCCTCTCTGGTTCAAATCTACCAGAAGCTCCAATGGAGTAAGATAGGGAATCTCCTCCTGTGCAGTCCAAAGCATCAGAAACCCAATGGACGGTCAGCTATGGATTGGTTCCAACTTGAGAGCAATGAGCTGCTGAGTTGAAATGAATGTATTTCCACATTCCTGGCACTGTACCCAATGTCATGGAGCAATTTTGGTATGAACTATTAACCAGAAAAACCAAACTTTTATGACCTAAAACACATTAAAATGTCAAGGAAAAAAGCTGGGTTCAGAAGAGGCCTGAAAGACATCATTGCTGATGTCAGATGGATCTTAACTGAAAGCATAGAATACGAGAAAGATATTTACTTGTATTTTATTGATTATGAAAAGACATTCAATTGTGTGGAGAATAATAAATTATGGAAAATATTTAAAACAGAAATTTCAGAACATTGAAGTTCTGTGCTCCTGTGAAACCAGTACATACACCAAAAGAGTCATTCAAACAGAACAAGGGAGTACTGCACAGTTTAAAATCAAGACAAGTGTGTGCTCGCTTCAGATACTAAGCGACAAGTGTAAGGGTTGTATCCTTTCACCACAGCTATTTCATTTATATGTGAGCAAATAATCTGAGAAACTAAGCTATATAGAGAAAAAATATTCAGACTTAGAGAAAGACTAAAGAGAAGAGATGCTGAAGTAAAAAAAAAAAACAAACAAGCTGAACAGAAGATTTCAAAGGGCAGTTCAAGAAAAAAAGCAAAGTATTAGAATGTGTAGAGAGCTGGAGTTAGAAAATAAAAAGGGACACCCAAGCAGATATATGCACACCCATGTTTATTGCAGCTTTGTTCACAAAAGCAAGGAGTTGGAAACAACCTAAGTGCCCATCAACAAACGAATGGCTAGAGAAGCTGTGGTATATTCGCACAATGGAATACTATG
>NW_006399798.1:17145603-17148415 GCF_000299155.1 Elephantulus edwardii | reverse complement strand
ACAAGCACTGTGGCAATTGGACAATTAAAACAGACATGGGGGGGGAAGAAGAACGAACTGGGGAGGAGGGTGGAAAAAACAGTGCAACAATGAAAGAATGAAAACCCAAAATCTCTGTGAATGTTCATTAAAACTAATAAAATTTTTTAAAAAAAGAAAATATAAAGGGAAGAACATGCTTGACATTTCTCAAGCTGATATAGCTGAAAAACAAATTCAAGCCTCAAGTTACAATACTGAGAGCTGCTATGACCAAAATCTTGAATGATTCAAGAAACACCAAAAGAAAACAGAAGGCTCTTTGGCACCAAGCCTTGAGGAGCTCAAGTACCAGAGCCATTCTTGTGTCCCCAAAGATGCCTTATCTTTCTACTCCTTCTTACCACCCTTTGTTCTCTCTCTGTCCTAAGTCAATGCAGCTATATCTCTACTAACTAATCAAGCTCAGGAAGCTCCTTAATTCTTGTAAAATGTTCTTTTGCCTTAAAAATAAACTTTCTGTGGCAAGAAGCTGCACTGCAATCCCAGAAGAACACAGTTCGAATCCACCAGATGCTCTGCCGGAGAAGGAGGCGCAATATCCTCCTGTACCAGTCAGATCTGATTTGACGGTACACGCACACAAAATAATAAAATTAAAAAAACAAAACTTTCTTTTTGCTTGCTAGCTAAAAAGAAGGAAAAGGATATGGAAAGAATACACAGATTCATTGTACCAAAAAAAGTTGGTCAACACTGAAATATTTCAGGAAGTATCATATGATCAAAAGCCAATGGTAATGAAGGAAAAAGTTGAAGCTGCAATAAAGGCATTGCCAAAAAATAAGGCCCCAGGAACCAATGAGATACCAATTGACTTGTTTCAGCTAACAGAGCCTGCTGTGTACATACAAACCAGCCTGTGCCAAGAAATTTGAAGGACAGCTGCCTGGCTGACTGACTGGAAGAGATCCAAAAACCAAACCCAAGAAAGTGATCCAATAAAACGGGAAAATTATAAAATAATATAATTAATATCTCATTCAAGCAAAATCTTGCTGAAAATCACCCAGAAATGGCTAGAACAATAGTACATTGAAAGAGAACTGCCAGAAGTTCAAGCTGAGTTTTAGAAGAGGCTGTGGCACCAGGGATATCATTGCTGATGTCAGATGGATCTTGGCTGACAGTAGAGAATACCAGAAGAATGTCTGTTTGTGCTTAATTGGTAATGTACAGGTATTTGACTTGTGACTCACAAACTATTACTAACTTTGAGAAGAATGGGAATCTCAGAACACTTAATTATGCTCATATGAAACCTATACCTAGATTAAGAAGTTGCTGTCTGAACAGAACAAGGGAACACTGCCTGGTTTTAAATAAAAAAACGTGTGTGTCAAGGCTGTCGCCTTTCTCCATATCTAATCAATCTATATGCTGAACAAATCATTTTATGAAGAAGGATTGTGGCATTAGGACCAGAAGAAGACTCATCAATAACCTGCATATGCACATGACACACCTTGCTTGCTAAAAGTAAGCACTTGATGCACTTGCTGCAGAAAATCAAAGCCTTCAGTATGAATTGCATCTCAACATTTTAAAGATAAAAATCTTCATCCCTGCACCATGATAGATGGAGAAAAATTGAAATTGTCAATAATTTCATCCTACTTGGATCCATAATCAACACTGTAGGTACCAGCAGTCAGGAGATCAGGAAACTTATTGCACTGTGAAACTCCAAAGTAAGAGACCACTTCAAATTACTGAGGAGCAATGATGCCAATTTAAAGAGTAAGGTGTGCCTGATTAAGGTCATGGTCTTTATAATAATTTGCTATATGGCTGAGAACTGAACCATGAAAAAAGAAAACAGAAGATGAATTGAAGCCTCTGAGTGTGGAGAAGAGTACTGATTATTTCAAGGACTGCCAAAAGAACAAGTGGGTATGTCTTGGGGAAAGTGCAGCCAAAGTGCTCCTTGAAGGTGAAAATGGTAAAATGTTGTCTCACATACTTTGAGCATGTTGTTGTTGTTATTGTGTGTCCTAAAGTCAGATCCAACCCACAGCTGACCCGCCAGCGAGTTTTCAGAGGCAGTAAGTTACATGGAAGAAGACTGCCCATCCTTTTCCCACAGTGTAGCTAGAGGATTCAAACAGTGGGCTTTTAAAATCTCAGCACAACTACTTACCACTAGGCTACCAGAGTGTCCAAGGGTATGTTCTTAAGAGAGGCTACTCCTTGGAGAGGGACATCATGCTTGGAAAGGTGGAGAGTCGGTATAAGAAGACTTGCAATAAGATGGATTGGCACAGTAACTGCAGCAATTACGAGGATGACAGAGATGGTGAGGATGGCATAGAATAGGACAGGGTTCAGATCTGTTGTTCACTGAGTTGCTGTGAGTCATACCAGCAATATGCAGGTGACGTAACGGCTTGCTGAAAGTAAAAAAGACTTGAAGAACTTAATGAAAAAGATCAAAGACTACAGCCTTCAGTATGGACTACTCCTTAACTAGACCAATGGCAACATCATAATAAATGGAATAAAAGATTGAAATTTTCATTTTATTTGTATCTATAATCAACATTCATGACACAAAAGTCAAGAAATCAACTAATGTATTTCACTAGGGAAATCTGGTGCTAAGGACCTTTTTAAAGTGCTAGCCACTCCTGGAAAGGGTTAAACCGGGCGGCTCCTTGGAGGCAAGGATTCTAAGGCTCCGTCTAACATACTTTGGACATGTTGTGAGGAGAGACCGGTCCTTGGAGAGGGACATTGTGCTTGGGAGGGTGGAGGGACAGTGCAGGAGAGGAAG
>NW_006399798.1:17138409-17139220 GCF_000299155.1 Elephantulus edwardii | reverse complement strand
CAAACATTCTTCTAGGTGGTATAGCACTGGTCTGTGCATTGCTGTACAGAGGTAACTCGTGGTTGCTGTGATGCTGAAGACTGTGACAGTGATGTCCCAGTTGTGGTAATGGGCACCCATGGTGGACAGTGTTGGCTGGAACTTCTCGACTAAAACAAGCCTGGAAGCAGGAGCAGCATCCACTTCCGAAATGGCTTGCCTCTGGAAACTCTATGTACAAACAGTGCTCAGGCCGTTCGTTCATAGGGTCGCTATGAGTCATCTACAACTCAATGGCACCAAACAACAACAACAATCATAGGGTGGGACTATGCAAATAAAGTGCTTGTGACCCATCAAGGATATTGGATAGTTTTGCTAATGTATACCAAAAAATAAGGTATATGGAATCTTTGTAGGGGATTGGTCAAGCCTGCAATGCTTCCTTCTAGGCTTAAGGGAAGCCAATCCTAGAAGTTGGCTGGACAGAGGGGAGGGGAGGAGACCTCTCTACCATTAAGAAGAGTCAGGAACATGTCTTTTGAATCTAGAGTCCCTGTGCTGTGACTCTCCTACACCCAGGAGACAAAGAGGGCTGAGATACCATAGACACCAAGCAGGCAGCAGATGGGATAGCAGGTTACATTTGCTGCCAGTAGACCAAGAACACCTTGGTCAGGAGGCTTGCAGTGAAGTGTGATGTCTCCAGGTATTTATTGGTAGACTATGCTCTACTCGGCCAACTGACTGGAAGAGATCTATATTTGTTCCCATTCCAAAGAAAGGTGACCCAACAGAGGGTGGAAACTATAGAACAATATCATTGATTTCA
>NW_006399798.1:17127934-17138309 GCF_000299155.1 Elephantulus edwardii | reverse complement strand
ATTGGCACAGGACAGAGCGGAGTTTAGGGCTGTTGTACATAGGGTCGCTATGAGTCGCAAGCGACTCGACGGTACATAACAACAACAACCACAAGGCTGTCAGTTTGAAGACTAAGTTTCATCTGACCAAAGTCAAGATAGTTTCAAATGTGTAATATGCATGTGAAAATTAGACAGTAAGTAAGGAAGACTGAAGAAGAACTAATGTCATTGAGTGCCAGTGATTAAGAACACTGAATACATGGTCAGTCAAAAGAACAAAAGAAAGAACAAAGAAATTTGTGTTAGAAGAAGTGCAGCCAGAGTGTGCCTTAGATGTGAGGGTGGTGAGACTTTGTCTCACATGTTTTGGGCAACAGGAGGACGACTTTAAATGGGACAAATTGCCACAGTAACTGCACAACAGAGATTGTGAGGCTGGCACAAGCTCAGGGAGGGTTTTGGCCTGCTGGACATAGGATCCCTATGAATTGACACCTAGCAACAACATTTAATCCTAATGCCTTGTCAATATTTTTGAGGTTTTGGTCAAGCATTCTTCTAGGTCGTATAACTCTGGTCTGTCCACTTGCTGTACAGAGGTAACTTGTGGTTGCTGTGAAGCTGAATACTGTGACACTGATGTGTCAAATGCATTAATGGTTTCTCATGGTGGACAGTGTCTGGTGGAGCTTCTCTATTAAATCAAGCTTGGAAGCAGGAGTGGCATCCACTTCCGAAATAGCTTGCCTCTGGAAACCCTATGAACTTGGAGAAAGGATGAGAGTTATACAAGTGCCCAGGTCTTTAATTCATAGGGTCGCTATGAGTCACCTACGACTCGATGACACTTAACAACAACAACAAGATGCAATCAAGTCGACTACAGTTCACAGCAACCCTATGAACAACAGATCAAAATCTTTCCGTCTCCTGCTCCATCCTCACAATCTACACTGTGTTCAATCACACTGTTGCAGTCTCTGAGTCAATCCATATTCGTCTCTTTCATGGATTTCTTATTTTTGCTAAGCATGACATCCTTTTCCAAGGACTTATGCCTTCTGACCACATGCTCAAAGTATGCAAGACATAGTCTCACTGCCCTTCCCTGTAAGAAGCACCTTGGTGGCATGTCCTTCCTTGTCAATGGTTTCTTTTATTTCATCAGTGAAGTAACTTCATTCTCCAGATGAGATTACCCCAAAGATCATCTCATCAGTCTACTAACTAAACCAGTTGGCATGCACTGACTCTGACTGAGTGCAATTCATGCTGTGCAAGAATAAAACTTCGCTCTTAGGTTTTCAGTAGCTGATCTTTCAGAAGTAGAATGCCAAGACTTATTTTCCAAGGCACCTTGGAGTGAACTCAAGCCTTCAATCTCCAATTCCAACATTTCATTCAACAGCTTAACCATTTCACCACTCTGGGACTCCCACCCACCAGTCTAACATATCATTACCATTAAAATTATAAGACGAGAAATAGGAGGGACAGTGCTAGAAATTCACTCAACAGATGCTGAATGCAAATTGTGTGCAAAGAAGTAAACAATGTTCTTTGAAGTATTTCTCTACAGAGGATCTGAAGATGATTTGAGGAAACGGCTGCCATCACAGTTAAGAGGCTGAATACTTGCAGTAGCAAACTGGTATACAAAACACATTTGCCCTGTTTGTGTACCAGGCATTTTGTCCTTAGCCATTGACCGACATCATTTGTAGCTCTGGACTCCAAGACAGAAGTCAAGACTTCAGAACATGATGGGAGAGCTGGTAGAGACTTTGCCTGTTGTGAAGCTTAAAGCTGCACATTCGAACATCTAAGTGCAACACAGAAAAATGTTCCCATGTGCAATATGCAGAGGAAGAGTCTGAGACACCTCACCAAAGACGTTCTGCAGCACACTGTTCTGCCAGACACTTGGGATCACCGTGTTCACATTACATCAAAAGGAAACGGAAACCTGTGGCCACAGCATCTCTGTCTAGCCCACAGGCTGTTCACATGGACAGAGTGGAGCCAGTCCCACCAGCACCACAAGACCAGAAAACTTCAAACTCCAGAGGGTAGATCAGGACCTCTGTAGCAAAGAGGGCCACTGACTCAGCTATAGTTTGTTTTTCAAAGTGTCACAAGAAAAGAACCCTGGATACAGATGAAAAGCAATATTTCGCCCGGTGAGAATTGATTATTGAAACAATTTCTAGCCTTTGTAGTATAGAGTCTTTTCTATCTTAAAGGGCATCTCATATCCTTTTGAACTTGTACCTCTAGGACAAAGTCCTCTTCAGACAAAGCCATTAACTCTTTAAGAATTATGTTGTAGGAACCAATTTTGATTTGTTTTGTCTTAATTAGCCAAGTATAGGGGTTGTTGTGGTATCCCATCGAGTCAGAATTGACTCACAGCTGACCCTTTGGTGGATTTTCAAAGGCACTTAATCACATGGGAGAAGACTGTCCATCTTCTTCCTGTGGAGAAGATGGTGAAGTATGAGAGTAGGTGGTGTTGTTAGATGCCATCAAGTCAAGTATGACTCACTGCAACTCTGTGAAACACATATCGGAACCCTGTCCTGTCCTATCCTGTGCCATCCTCAGTCTCTGACACACGCAAGCCCACTTCTGCAGTCACTGTGTCAATCCACCTGATGGAGGGTCTTCCTTTCCTTTGCCATCCCTTCATCTTTCCAAGCATGATGTCCCTCTCCAAGGAATAGCCTCTTCTAGGCAGCATGTCCCAAAGAATGTGACTGATGTAGCAACTATAGCATTCCAAGATAGTATCTTTTCTATATCATTGCTCCATGTCTGAGCATCAAGAAAAGAAAAATCCTTGCCACTGGACCAAGAGGTAACATCGCACGAGATGGATAAAAGATTGCAACTGTTAACGACTTCATCTTACTTGGGTGTGCAATTAATACATTTGGTACCATCAGTCAGGAGATCAGAAGAACTATTGCACTGGGAAAGTCTGTAGTCTGGGATCTCTCCAAATTATTAAAGAGCAATGGTGTCAATTTGAGGACTAAGGAGTGCCTGACTCAGGCTGTGGTCCTTTTTTTAGTCATTTGCTATGCGTCTGAAAGCCGAACAATGAATAATAAGGATGACAGAAGAAAAATTAGTGCCTTTGAACTCTCATATTGAAGACGAGTACTGAATATTCCACAGACTGGAAAAAAAACAAACCCAAAACCGTATAGTTTTTGGAGAAGGTGCAGTGAAATTTCATCTCACATACTTCGGGCATGGAGTTAGGAAGGACCATTCTTTGGAAAGGGACATCATGCTTGGAAATGGGGAGGGTCACTGAAAGAGAGGAAGATCTTCAACGAAATGGATTTGACACAGTGACTGCAGCAATAGGGGCAAGTATATCAGAGATAATAAGGATGACACAGGACAAGATTCAGATCTGTTGATCATAGAGTCACTATGAGTCATACTAGACTCAATGGCTCTTAACAAGAACACAACATATACCAGACATTGTACTAGGCCTTGACAATACTGAAACAGAAAGGGGAAAAGACAGTATCAGGGAGGAAGCTGTAAAAAGAGCAAGGGCCACATTACAAAGTCATATCTGACCTTTACCAATTTCACAAAGGGAAACTGCCCCCCCCCATCAACAGTACTCCCAAACCTCTTTTTACTCATCTCAACACCAATGCTAACTGCTTTAGTGGGTCCAAAATCTAATGTGATAGCTCACAAACTACACAGAACCATATTGGGGAAGTTATAGGTTATAATCCAGATTAATAACAGAATACAGTCAAGACAGCTCCTGAAAAGCAAATGCAGGCACCTCAGCCTAGAACCTCATGGCTTTAGACAAGTGTTCCCAAGTTCTCAGTGCCAACAATGCCCACCCTCCTCAGTCTTAGCCAGTGTTATAAACTTTGCAGTCCTACCAATATTGGGTCTTCCCCCCACCCCCATGGTCCCATCTCATTTTGGGTTTATAGTTTGGGCATAGGTGTTGCTGCTGTTGGTGTAGCTGGAATAAGAAGGGCATCCTACATTCTCTTGCTTCTTCTTCAATGGCACCAGAATATCTAATTCTGTAGCTAGAGTTGTTCAGTTTATTGGTAAGACAAGCCAACTCCCTTGTAGATTATTGAGACTGGCCAATCCCCTTTTGCTAAACCATCATGCCCTATTTGCATAGTCCTGCCCATCTTCATGGTTAGGTCAGATTCAGATGGCTAGGAAAAGTCATACTGAAAGATAAACTTCACAGAAGCTTTTCACAAAAAGATGATGAAGAGAAAGAGAAAGGAAGGAAGGTTCTTGTTACCCTGACTGAATTTGCTTAATGGCGCTTTTTAACTAATGGCTCCCAAACCTAGCTGTTTTCTGGATTTGAAAATCTAGGTGCTCATACCATCCCAGACCTGTTGTTGTTAGGTTCCATTAAGCCACATACAAATCATAGTGACCCTGTGAACAACAAATCTGTATCTTGTCCTATTCTGTGTCCACTCACTCAGTATTCCTGCAGTCAGGCTGAGATACATTTATTTAAAGTTCCACAGGGGAGTTCTGACTCAGCCATGATTGGCAAATTCTGTCCCAGTGGTTAAGGACCTCTGCTGGTGCAGTGATTAAGCAATGGGCTGCCAATCAAAAGGCCAGCAGTTTGAATCCACCAGCCTTGATGTGAAAGATGGCTGTGGCATTCTGCTTCCCTAAAGATTCAGGGCCATGGAAACCACTGGCGCTGATCTACTCTATCCTTTCAGGGCCTCTGTGAGTTGGAATGGACCTGGGGGCAAGAAGTGCTGGTTTCTGGTTATCCCAATAACTACTCAAAACTTCGCAGAGCAGCAAAGTCACCTGGAGATCATGTTAAACCCAGACTGGCCTGGACTCCCATGCTAGGATTTTCTGACCAAGTTAGTCTAAGGTGGGGCTCAAGCATATGCATTTAATCTGGGGACCCCACTTTGAGAACAGATGCAATCTAACTTGCACTGCTAAGGAAAGTTAAGCCTTTGTAAGATGACATTTCAGCACTAGGTACATTGCATCCTCTTTATCACAGCAACACTTCTATATATTGTTGAGGAAAAGGAGGGGGGAGACAACTCAGGGAATTCACCCTTTGCTTTTCTCCTAAAATAGAAATCTACCCCCAATGTAAATTGTTCCTGTGCATGCCTCTTACGGGCATGGGAATTGCAGAAAATCTCTTCAAAATCGTTTTAGTCCCTTACGATTTCTAATTTGCTCTCGGTAGAATTGGACACCTTTTATGGAATCATTGTTCTAGGCATGTGTCTCAAATATACTGACTCCACCTATTTCATACCAAAATAAATCTTTCCCCATAAACGCCACTTAATAGAGTGTGCCATTTTAAAATGCTGCAACCACAATTCATTTAATACCGCTCGAGCAAACCTTTCAAGCTTTCCCACTAATATATTTTACTAATCACTTAAAAAATTGTACTCTTTATGATGATATCCTAGGTCATAGGTGAAATCTACATAAGGCTCGAGGAATATTTTAAACACCTTGTTTTTGCTGTGAGCATGTTTCTGTTTTCCAAGGCCAGCATTGCCTTTGATGTGAGTTTGTCAGCAAATGCTTACCATCTGTGGTTAGTGCTCTTCTCCTGCTCTAAACATTAATATATTTTCACATAGAAGAGTTGTCTACAGTAATAAAAAATCTGTCTGAGGTAAAGCTATGTTAATAACAGTACTCCTGTGAAGCTATTTTTGTAGTGTAACTTTCAAATTTAATACCGTTTACACACCGGGAGGAAAGCAAGTATCAGAAACTCAGCAGTTTATATCACTGCCTAAATTTAAACTCTTTCATTTTTAAAAATGTCAAGAATTTAATGCCATTTTTTCCTTTCATATTAGCTAATAACAGGTAAAAGAGGCAAGGTCAGCCCTCATGTATTTGTCAACTTGACCTTCCTTCCTCCATCTTTGCTGCTCTCTGTCCTGCTGCCCCGGATCCCCAGATCCTCAGTTAGGGCCACGGTTCAGCCCTGCCCTGACAAGTTTAAAACTCAAACTATAACCAAAAAAGCCTCCACTGCCCTCAAGTCGATTATGACTCACGCTTACAGTAACTATCCATCTGGTTTCTGGGTCTATAAATCTTACTGAGACATAGCTGTTGTTATGTGCTGTTGAGTCGGAACTGACTCATGGCTGACCCTCCAGCAGGTTTTCAGAGGCCGTAACCTGCACCAGAGTTGACTGTCGATTTTTCTCCTGTGGAACAGCTGGTGGAGCCAAACTGTGTGCCTTTGGGTTGGCAGCACAGCTCCTACCCACCAGGTCACCAGAGCTGCCTAATGTGACAAGACAGCCCATATTTCTCCCAAAGAGTGACTGGTGGGTTCAAACCTCTGGCAACTCACAGCACACTCTGAACAACGCCAGCTGAGCTCCATGATGAGTTTAAATCACTCCAAATTATGAACCCGTCCTGATCCCTCCGCCAATCTGGTCCCCAGCAATGGAAGTCAGGATTTGATGTCGCTGCAGTGTCCCCCCGGGTCTGAACTCCCTTGTGCCTCTTGTCTCAGCCTTGCCTTCATGCCCCTGGTATTCAGAACCAGTGGTCTCTCCTCTGAAGAAACCTGCCTTCATCTGTCTATTACTGTGATGCCGTTCCTGGACATCTCTAGATATTGACTTCATCTCTAGATATAGATAAGATACCTCTCTTATTGAGTAGATTGAGGTGGAGTAGCATTCCTTACAAGTTCCCAAATCATGATGATCATATCAGTGTAGTTAAAACCCCTTCTGAGAACCAGTGTCTTGAGTCCTCGTAACCATGGTTGTACCAGGTAAGCTTGGCCATGTCTGAACCAAAGGTAGGTGACTGTCCAAGGGGCTAGTGAGCATGATGTTCTCTCTCTGAACAGGAAACAGGACCTTGAGAGAATGAGCTAGCTGTGGGGTGCAGAACTCAGAGGTCAGAGAGTTAAGGGCTGAAAAAGCCATTTTAAGGCCAGAGTGTGCTATGTCTAAGTAGATAAATAAAAGAGGAAACGAGTCTGCAGAAATAGACTAACAAAGCAGACAGAGAGAAGCGGAGATAAGAGGTTTTGTAACCCTGCAGGGGGAGTTAAAGGGAGGAACTGTCTGACCAATTTCCTGTCAGTACTCCTGGCCCAGGTGTACTTCTTGCAGTTCACTTTCAAGAGCTCTTACTGTGTGAAATAAGCACCCCACCCCTTACTTAAGCAAGTTCAAGTGGGCTTCTGCTCCTTGCATTCTCTTCTCCACTTAAAACCCCTCCCTTTTCCTTTCCAGATCTATCCTGGGCCCTTCCTTAAAGACCCTTGATGATCTTGCCTTACTCCTTTCTGTGTTTCCTAGATCCAAAATCTCACCTGTCAATCCAGCCCCTGTTCCATTGCCCACAGGCAGCACTTCTAGAATGTCAGGGCCACAGACTCCCAGGCTAAGAACATGCCTTTCCATCCACCTATGCGAAAACCTATAGCTTCACAGTATCTCAAAGGGATTCCTACACAGGGAGATAAAAATCACAGGGAGATTTCCTCCCCTCACTAGTGGGTCTTGTTAAACTTTAGATTCAGATTCAGTTTATCTGGGGTGGAAATGTAAGTTCATAGCAGGGGTGCCAGCCAGAAAGAACTGGTTCAAAGACTTTGTGTCTGAAACACATACTGATACGCTGTTGATATGTGCCATTGAGTCAAAACCAACTCATAACTGACCCCCCAGAGGGTTTTCAGAGGCTGTAAATCGCTTGGGAGATTGCCCATCTTTCTTTCACAGAGCAGCTTGTGGATTCGAACACCCTACTTTTGGGTTGGCAGAGCAAATCCTAACCACTGAACCACCAGAGCTCCCTAGGCAGGCACTAGCGATGTGCTAGAAGTGTGAAATACACATTGGATTTTGCAAATGCAGCACAGAAAAAGAGAAGGCGAACTATCTTATTAATATGATTTTTATGTTAATCATATGTTGAAATGATAATATTTTCAATCTGGCCAAATAAAGAAAATTTAGTACTAAAGTTCATTTCACTCAATTTCTTTTTCCTTTTTCTATGTGGGTACTAGAAAATTTCTAACTAGAAATGTGACTTGCATTATATTTCTATTGTTGTCAGGTTCCATCAAGTCAACTAAGACTCACAGTGACACTCCGAGTAACACCTCTGAACCTCGCCCTGTCCTGCACCATCCTCACATTCTCTCTCATGCTCAAGTCCATGGCAGTAGTCACCTCTCCTTTGCCAACCCAGCATACTATCTCTAAGGACTGGTTCCTTCTGAAAACATTCCCAAGGTAAGTGACATGAAGTTTTACCATTTTGGCCTTTAAGGAGCACTTGAGTTGCACTTCCTCCAAGACAGATTTGTTTGCTCTTTTGGCAGTATATTCAATACTCTTTGCCAACACCATAATCCAAAGGCATCAATTTTTTTTTGTCATCCTTATTCATTGCCCAACTTTCAGATGCATTAGAAGAAGTAACTGACAAAACCATGGCTTGTATCAGCCATACCTTAGTCTTTCAACTGGCATCTTTGCTCTTAATAACTATTTCTGTAAGACAATGCTAATCTACATGATGGCCATCCAGTGCCTCCTTCTGGAATGCTCACCTCTAGCTGACTTCCCCATTGGCAGACTCTGGTCCCCTTTCTTTAGACCCTGGCTGACCCACTCACTTCTCCAGTTGATTTCTTTAGCTAAATCAGTTCAACACCAGTTGAGAATGGGAAGGTCTGGTGCCTGGATGATTCTGGTCTCATCCCTTCCCTGTCTAGCTGGTTTGGCCTCAAATCAGTCATCAGGTTTAAGTCTTAAGATCAGGCAGCTTTTATAGAGCAGATTCACATGGCCAGTAGAAAAGTAGACTAGATAAATTCCCAGTATCTTCTCTCCTCCACCATGTAGAAGACAGGTAACAAGCCACATTACACAGCTGACTTTCCACATATGAGGCATTTGCTATGCTGTGCTTTTTTTATTAAAAAAAAGGACAATCACATAACTCTATGCCACCTTTATGTACCCTTTTCTTTTCAAAGTACACAAAACAGGCCAGTTGAACTGTGAATGCTGAGTTCAGCGAGAATGTAATTTGAAGAGCCTGTATACATTTTCCTAAGCCAAGTTGGTGATTTAAGCTTGGAAGTATTACAATTAAATGTTTGAAAAGTTATCTGTGCATGTTTTGCTGTAAACTGATATCATTAAGCAGCACATCCTTTCAGGATGAGGTAGCAGCCTCCGCCTCCAGGGAAGTGGAGCGGGTGCCTTGGCGCTGCAGTCGCTTCAGGCTGCTGAGCAACTTGAGCAGGTTCAAAAAGGAGTCACGTCCAATCAGCTTCACAATGTGATGATACCAAATAAAACTGCCACGCAGTTCTCTAAGTGCAGGGTGAGAGGAGGCGTAGAAGGATCCTCTGATGCAGCCCTGATGTAACACAGAGAAGGGTCAGGTGAGATCCACAAGCTGGCAAAGAGTTGTTGAAAATCCTCCAGTGGTTGCTGATCCTAACAGCTCAAGGTGGCACTTGTGACATTGCCAGTCCCCCCCTTGGTCTCATTTCCTCCTCCTTGGCTCCACCCACACCAAAGCATTCAAGGTTCTCATCTTTCGGCAAATGTTGTTCCCATTGTCCCATGGGGTTCTGTTTCCCTTCTCACCTACAAATATCCTTTAGAAACCTGTTTCCCAGTCTGTTGGCCCTCTCAAAATAGAAATGTACCTAATATAGTTTGGGGTTTTTTATATAATTGACTGCTTTATTGATTAAGAAAGGATATTTTAGTGTAAATGTGCTTGTTGATATATGATGTAGAGTTACATTAGTTTAATTGACTATAGACCATCGCATGGTGCAGTGAGTTACCATTCATGTGGTCCTTCTAGCCATAGTGGTATAAAACCCACAAAATCATAGAGCTGTTGTTAGGTGCCATCAAGTACAACTCCTAGCAACTCTATAAAAACAGATCTGAACTCTGCCCTATCCTGTGCTATTTTCATCATTTAAGCCCAAATCACTGGGTTGTTGTTGTTATGTACCACTGAGTCAGAACCAACCCTTATCTGACCCTCCTGCAGGTTTTCATAGGCAGTCAATCAAATGGGAGGAGACTGATTGTCCAGCCTCCTCCAGAAGAACAGCTGCTGGATTCAAACCATGTGTCTTCGAAATTGCAACGCAGCTGCTTACCACTTGGCCATTAAAGCTCCCTAATCATTGCTCCATTTTGGTCTTTTCTTCCTCTTCTGTCTTTGTAATGACCGTCTACACTCTTCCTGAATGATATCTTTGACATCCTCCCACAACTCATCTGGTCTTCGCTCATTAGTGTTCAAGGCCTCAAACCTACTCCTGAGATGATTC
>NW_006399798.1:17055290-17125124 GCF_000299155.1 Elephantulus edwardii | reverse complement strand
AGGGAATACCAGAGGAATGTCTATCTGTGTTTCATTGATTATGCAAAGGCGTTTGACTGTGTGGATCATAACAAACTGTGGCTGACTCTGAGAAGAATGGAAATCTCAGAACGCTTGATCGTGCTAATGCAAAACCTATACTTGGACCAAGAGGCAGTCATCAGAACAGAGCAGGAAAACACTGCATGGTTCAAAATTGGGAAAGGTGTACACTAGGGATGTGTCCTTTCTCCATACCTTTTCAACCTGTGTGCAGAGCAGATTATCCGAGAGGCTGGGCTCTGTGAGGAGAAGTATGGCATCAAGATTGGTGGAAGATCTATTAACCATCTGCGTTATGCAGATGACACAACCCTGCTTGCTGAAAATGAGGAGGACCTGAAATGCTTGCTGCAGAGGGTCAAGGACTGCAGGCTTCAGTATGGATTGAGGCTCAATGTCAAGAAGACAAAAATTCTCACCACTGGACCAATTGGTAGCATCAGGATAGACGGTGAAAAGATTGAGATTGCTAACAACTTTAGTCTGCTTGGCTCCACGGTCAACACTCTTGGCACCAGTAGCCAGGAAATTAAAAAAATGTACTGCGATGGGAAAGTCTGCTGTTAGGGACCTCCATGGTACTGAAGAGCAGTGGTGTCACTCTGCAGACTAAGGTCTATCTGTTAGGCTATGGTCTTTTAATCACTTGTTATGCATCAGAGAGCTGGACAATGACTAGGGAGGATAGAAGGAGAATTGATGCCTTTGTGCTGTGGTGCTGGAGAAGAGTATTGAATGTACCATGGACTGCCAGGAAAACAAACAGATTCCTCCTGGAGAGGGTTAAATCAGGATGCTCCTTGGAGGCAAGGATTCCGGGGGTCTGACATACTTTGGACATGTTATAAGGAGGGACAGGTCCTTGGAGAAGGACATCATGCTTGGGAGGGTGTAGGGACGGCGCAGAAGGGGAAGACACTCTATGAGGTGGACTGATTCAGTGACTGGGGTAATCGGGATGGGAGTGTCAGAGGCAGTGAGATTGGCACAGGCTAGAGTAGGGTTTAGGGCTGTTGTACATAGGATTGCTATGAGTCAAGCTTTGGCACATAACAACAACAACAACATGCTCACAGCCCACAGATAAGGAAAGCATAGGGCCTTTAGACAGGAGGCTTCCTAAAAGAGAAGTTTGCCTCTGGGCACTTGGCAGACCTATAGAGCTTTGTAACATTTTTCAAGCCTGACAATCAGGAGCCAAAGGTCAAGAGAAAGGCCTGCCTCTGCGGACATCTCACTGAAGAACTGTGTCCTGTTACTTACAACAACAACAACAACTATATGATTGCAATTTATATTACACTCCAGCAGCTTTTCAGAGGCAGTAATCACACAGAAGGAGATCGTCCATCATTCTTCCACAGAGCAGCTGGTTTCGAACCACATGCCTATGGGATTACAGCACAGCTTCTTAGCACTAGAGCACCAGAGCTCAGATATAAATATATATATAAATATATAAATGTATAAAAAATATATAGGCTTTACAGGTTTTGCTTCTCTATGGAACCTAGACTAAAATAGAAGCCCTGGATGACACCTGGCTACCACAACTGAATATTTTGCTAAAAAGTTTCATAAAACACTTCTGATCAAAAGTGGGAAATTTAGAACAGAATTGCAAATTCTCATGGCCTCTAAAAATTCTGAATCCACAAAAGGTGAGTAAATGCCTAAAACTATTACCCTGACATAAACGTTAAACACCAAAAAAATGCCTTGAAGTAATCTTTAAACCAAACACTAATTTAATACAACTAGAAACAATGTGCCTTACTTGAGCTTTATGGGTTTTCAAGAACTATTTATGTGGAATCAAATTTACATTAGCAACTAAAAAAATTAGATTGGAAACTTAGCGACTATAAGTTTATGTTCCTGATGGAGGAATAATTCAGAAAAGGAGAGTGAGAACAACAACCCAAAACTGAGTAAGGAGAACAAGAAGTAGGAGTGTAATTGACATTATGAATGTGTACATTAGAAACTGCTCAATTGGTTATGTTTTGTGTATTCTCAACAATGATAAAAAAAGGAAAAAACATTCTTCAAAATGGCTTCCAATATATTTATGTCACACGGGTTCCCCTCAATCTCAGCATATCAGCAGCTTCAAAATTATATCTTCACAGCTAGAACCAGCCCAAGTGCCCATCAACAAACGAATGGCTAGAGAAGCTGTGGTATATTCACACAATGGAATACTATGCTGCATTGAAAAACAAGGAACAAGCAATATTACTCAAAATGGGTGACCCTGGAGGACATTATGCTGAGTGAAGTATCTCAGTCACAAAAGGACAAATACTGCATGGTACCACTCAGGGTTGGGGGAAGACTGAGAATGATGGGTTCAATAATGTATACTGCATTGAAACAGAGGGAGGAAACTGTTTAAGAGGGATACGTTATTAGGTATTTTTGTCATGACAGGAGTCCAGAGGGAAGACTGTATAGTGGAGTGGACCTGGGGGAAGGGATTATATAACAAAGAGTTTTTCTTTTACTTTTCAAGGAGAAGAGTGAATTGGGGAGGTGGGGGTGGGCAGGGAGAATGACTGGAAACTCTAAGTCTCTGTAAACTTTCATTAAAATTAATTTTAAAAAATAATATCTTTTCTTGCAAAATTCTTAAAACACTTTAGTCTAAACCATCTGTGTGGATGGATTTCCTCCTTAGTTTATTCATTTATATCATTAATAACTTGAATCCATGACTGTTTCTAGCATTAATTTCTAAGGAAAAGAAGTGAAACTAATCTGTTTCGCTGAACCCTTTTAGTGAAATCCATCATATGAACACATTCAGAAATGCACAGTGTTTAAGCATGAACTTACACAGCATGAAACTTGGCCAAACACATTTTTGAAAGTTGAATTTGACTCATGTGAATTTTCATAACAAAAAGATTGCCAAAGCAAGCAATTCTCTCTAAATACAGGTGGAATAAATATTCTTACTAAGTATGTTCTCAAAATGTGAAAACCTACAGAGTAACCTCATTAAATGATCTCAAATGAGGATCAAAGCTATGAAAAGCAGGTCAGCCAGTCGACTGTGGAAGGAATTCCTTCCTTGCATCATTATACGTATGATTTCTTGACTACTGTTTCAATACAATTTATTATACTTTTAAAGGGATCACATGGGTTTCCATAGTAGCAACAGTGACAAAATGAAATTATATCACACTGGGGAAAATAAGCAAAAGACTGCCTTAAATTGTTAAAAAAAGTAAGGCTATTCCTTTGATAACAAAGGTGCAACTACCCCAAGCCATGATCTTTTCAATTGTCTCCTGTGTGTGTGAAAGCTGGACAAAGTAAAATGAAGAAGAAGCAGAATCAATGCATTTTAACTACAGTGTTGGCGAAGGCACCGAATCATCATGGACTACCAGAAGGACTAACAATTCAGTCTCAGAAGAAATTCAGCCGCAAAGTTCCTTAGAAGCAACAACAGTGAGACGTCAACTCTGCTGCTTTAGACAGTGTCCTAGGAAAAGACCAATGGCTAGAAAAGGCTACAATATTTGGTGAAAGCATGGGAAAACCTCAGTGGAATAGAATGAAATGTAGCCAGAAAGATGGCCTCAAGCCTGGGGATGATGATGAAGATAGCACAAGTCTGGCATCATTTTGCCCTGTTATATATGAGATTGCCATGAATGAGAGTGGGCTCAGTGTCAAGTTAGAACAACCACATCGTTACATGAGACATTCAGAGTGCTCTGAGGGAACTGAGAATATGTCCACTCCCTTCTGTAGAATACAGGACCTGATACAGGGTGGTTCTGTTCTGTGGTCCCGAGTTATCTCTACTTAATACAGACTCGCATAGCATGTAAAATGTTAGAAAACAAAAACAAGTGCAATCTATCAAACCAGGGATGTGAAGAATCTGTATGTGTGCTTGACCAAACCCCTAGTATTTTCAATTGCTTCACATGCCTGTGAAAGTTAGACAATAACTAAGGAAGTGCCTTTGAACTGGTGTTAGCAAAGAGTATTGACTGTAGCACAGACTGCCAAAATAACAAACAAATCCATGTTGGAAGGAGTGCAGCCAGGGCACTCCTTAGAAGCAAGGATGGTGAAACTTTGTCCCACAGAATTTGGGCATTTTCCCAGGAGGCACTAATCCTGGGAAAAGAACAACATGCTTGGAAATATAGAGTGTCGATAAAGGAAAGGAAGAGCCTCAATGGGATGGACAAACACCGATTTCAACACTGGAATTAAGCAGAGATTGTGAAGATGTTGCAGGACTGAGCAGGGTTCAGTCTGTTGCACACAGTATCCCTGTGTGTGTAACACCCGCAATAGGATGGCTAAGATTAAACACTCACTACTGGTAAATCGGTTCTGACCCAATGGGACCTTTTTGGGAGGAGACTGCCATCTTTCTCCCTCATAGCAGCTAGATTCAAACCATTGACCTTTTGGTTCACAGCCTGACACAATATTCAATATACCAGGAGCACTCTTTCCTATCTGCATAGATTTACCTATTCTGGACATAATCTGTAAATGCAATCATACATTTTATGGGGGTTTTCTGACTGGCTTCTCTTACTAAAGCACAATGTTTTGAAGATGTATCCATGTCATAGTATGTATAAGTACTTTGTTATTTTCTAGGGTCAAATAATATTCTATTGCATGGATATACTACTTTTTATTTATGAGGAATTATTTTTGTTTCTAATTTTTTGATACTACCAACATTGCTGCCATGATTTTTTGTACATAAGCTTTCATGTTAAATAATTTTTATGTACTTTTTACATAGCTGGAAACTACAAATTTGTTGTAACCCTCTGATGAAACCATATATAAAATATTCATTTTATGTTGTTGTTATGTGCTGTCGAGTCACCTGCAAGTCATAGCGACCCTATGTACAGCAACCCTAAGCCCTGCTCTATCCTGTGCTTATCTTATTGTCTCCAACACACCTATCCTCTTTAACCCAGTCACTGAATCAATTCACCTCATCGAGGGTCTTCTTCTCCTGCACTGTCCCTCCACCTTCCCAACCATGATGTCCCTTTTCAAGGACTGATCCCACCTGGCAACATGTCCACAGTATGTCAGATGAAGCTTCAGAATCCTTGCCTCCAAGGAGCAGCCTGGTTTCACCCTCTCCAGGACGAACTTGTTTGTTCTTCTAGCAGTCCATGGTATATTCAATACTCTTCTCCAGCACCAAAGCTCAAAGGCATCAATTCTCCATCATCTCCAGTCATTGTCTAGCTCTCCGATGCGTAGCAAGTAATTGCAAAGACCATGGCCAGTGTTAGGTGCATCTTAGTCTCCAGACTGACATCTGACTCACATACAAACCATAAAATATAGGAAAAGGACAAGGTATAAAGTTGTTAATAATGATATCATTTAAGATTTATCCTCCTGCTTCTTGAGCATAAAGTAAAAAAAATAAGGACACATCTTCTTCATAATTGAAATTACTCTGGAGACACCTTGCTGTCTTTCATCTCAGGAGACTCTATCTGAGGGGAAAACCAGTCTCTCAGAGGGCCCTGTCTAGACCGTGGTTGCTGGGATACCTCTCCCACTGGGGATGTGTTGAAAGGAGGCTGTAGGTTACTTGGGCAGAGGCAGCTACACTGGTCATTTCCCCTGGTGATGACGGTCAGAGGAGTTACATCAGCCCCTCCCAAACTAACTTAGAGGAGGTTGTGAGCTCTTCCTCTAAGACCTTGTATCTTTCAGATGACCTCAGTTATAATCTGTTAAATCCATTAATGATAAGTTAATATCATCAACCCTCATAACAGGATAATCTCTACCCTTTCTCCAATAACTTTTGAATTCTCCTCTGTAAGGGATATAAGTGAGTTGGCGTCACATCCCAGCGTATAAGGTGCTCCTTTCCAAGTATCTATACACCCACAAGTCATATGGTGTCATTTTAAAGATTAGCCCAAAGCTAGAAATTTTCCTTTCTCATTTAAAAAATACAAATCCCATTTCCTTCCTATAAATTTTCTATGCATTTTGCTAAAAAATCCCAAACAATTTAAGTACAAAAGAGTTGTTGTTTTTGTATAGTGTCAAGTCAGAACTGACCTATAGCTGCCCCCCCAGAGGGTTTTCAGAGGCAGTTAACCACACAGTAAGAGCTTGCCCATCCTTCTCCTGAGAAGCAGCTGGTAGATTTGAACCACATGCCTTTGGGATTACAGTGCAGTTTTTTATCACTAGGACCCCAGTTGTTGTTGTTGTTGTTGTTGCTATGTGCCATTGAGTTGCATATGACTCACAGCAACCCAATGTAGAACAGCTCTGAACCCTGTCCTATCCTGAGCCAGACTCACTACTCCGACACACCTAATTCCATTGTCCAGTTATCATGTCAATCCATCTCACTCAAGGTCGTCCTCTCCTGCACTGTCCCTTCACCCTTCCAAGCATGACATCCTTCTCTAAGGACTGGTCCCTCCTGGCCATATGGCCAAAGTATGCAGAGTTTCAAAATCCTTGCCTCCAAGGAGAACTTGGATTTACCCTCTCAAAGACAGACCTATTTGTTCTCCTAGAGGTCCATTGTATGTTTAATACTCTTCTCCAGAACTACAACTCAAAAGCATCAATTCTTCTTCTGTCATCCTTAGTCATTGTCCAGCTCTCTGATGCATAGAAAGTAATTGCAAAGACCATGGCCTAGATCCAGCACACCTTAGTCTCTAGACTGATATCATTGCTCCTCAGCACTCTGGAGAGATTCCTGACAGCAGGCTTCCCCCAAAGCAATTCATCTTTTGATTTTCTGACTGCCAGTGCCCAAAATTTTTACTGTGGAGCTAAGCAAGCTGAAATTGTTAACAACCTCAATCTCTTCTCCATCTATCATGGTGCTGCCAATTGGCCCAGTGGTGAGAATCTTTGTCTTCTTGATGTTAAGCTTCAATCTATATTGAAGACTACAGTCCTTGACCTTCTGCAGCAAATGCTTCAGTATTAATAGTAATAGTAGTAGTAGTAGTAGTAAGAGGAGGAGGAGGAGGAGGAGGAGGTCACCAGAGCTCCCATATAATAATGAAGCTCCCAGTATATAATGAAAAAGCCTCTTAGTCATGTCCTTGTCCACTTCTTAGAGACACATAATATTGCCTCTAAACTGTTGAAAATATGTTTGGGGGTTTTTTAATTGCACTTTGGATTTTTTCTTAAAATATTATATTTTAGAGATTTTCTTAGCATTGTTAGAACACAAATATCACCAAATATGGGTCACTTAAAGGAAATGAAATGTATTTTCTCATAGTGCTAGAGGCTAAGAGTTCAAATCAAAATTTCAGTTGCATTGATTCCTTCTTTGCTAGTAGCTCCAAGCTTCCTTGGTTCCTTGAAGATCCTCCTTAACTTGTGGATGAACCTCACATGGCATCTGCCTTCTGTGTTTCTCTGGGTCTATTCTGATCTGTTACAACTCAGAAATGATTAGGTTTGGGATCCAGCCTGTATTAGTCTGATCTCCTTAACATAGCAATGCAAAGATCTATATCAAAACAGGAATCCGTTAAGAATTTAAAAAAAAAAACCAACACAAAACAAAACAGGAATCTGTTAAGAATTCAACACATATTTAGTCTTGATGTTGAGATGTAACCCATGCTGAAGGCTGCAGTCTTGAAACCCTTCAGTATTTCAACTCTTCTTCACTTTCAATATGCAAGATTGTGTCATTTGCTTAAGGGAGGTTGTTGATGAGTCTTCCTCTAGTTCTGATGTCACACTTTTCTTCATTTAGTCTAGAGTCTAGGATGATTTGCTCAGCATTCAGGTTAAACAGATATAGTATAAAGATAGAACCCTGATGAACGCTTTTAAAATTTTGGGAATCCCAAAATATTTGACTGTGGTTATGTGACACCTGTACTTGGACCAAGAGGCAGTTGTCAGAACAGAGGAAGGAAACACTACATGGTTCAAAATTGGAACGGATGTATGTCAGGGATGTATTTTTTCTCCAAACCTTTTCAATCTGTATACAGAACAGATCATCTAAGAGGCTAGGCTGTATGGGGAGTTACATGGCATCTGGATTGAAGGAAGATTCATCAACAACCTGCATTATGCAGATGACACAACCCTGCCTGCTAAACTGAAGAGGACCTAAAGCACTTGTTGCAGAAGATCAAGGTCTGCAGCCTTCAATATGGATTGAATATCAACATCAAGAAAACAAAGATTCTCATCACTGGGCTAATTGGCAGCATTATGATAGATGGTGAAAAGACAGATTGTTAACAGCTTTAGTTTGCTTGGCTCCACAATTAACACTCTTGATAACAGCATCCAGGAAATCAAGAGACGAATTGCATTGGGAATGTGGGCTGTCAGGGACCTCTCCAGAGTATTAAAGAGCAGCAACGTCAATCTGGAGACTAAGGTGCACCTGATTCAGGCTATAATCGTTGTAATTGCTTGCTATGAGAGCTGGGCAATGATGAGGGATGATAGAAAGAGAACTGATACCTTTGAGTTGTGGTGCTGGAGAAGAGTGTTAAAATGTACCATGGACTGCCAGGAGAACAAACAGGTTCGTCCTAGAGAGGAAGCCAGCCTGCTCCTTGGAGGCAAGGATTCTGAGGCTTCATCTGACGTACTTTGGGCATGTTGCAAGGAGGGACTGGTCCCTAGAGAGGGACATCATGCTTGGAAGGGTAGAGGGACAGAGAAAGAGAGGGAGACCATCGATGAGTTGGATTGATACAGTGACTGAGGTAATGAGGGTAGGTGTGTTGGAGAAAGGAAAGCTGGCACAGGATAGAGCAGGTTTCAGGGCTGTTGTACATAAGGTCACTATGAGTCACAAGCGACTCAATGGCACATAACAACAACCACAACAATATCCTTTTGTTCTGTTGAAATGAATGCTTCTTGGTTTATGTGCATGTTTCACATAAGCACAATTAAGTATTCTGGAATTCTTAATGACACCCATAATTTATTACATAATCATATGTCTTTGCATTGGTAGTAAGTCACAAGAAAACATTTTTCTAATGTTCTCTGCTTTCAGCCAAGATCACTTGATATCAGAGTACGAATGATATTGCTGGTACCATGGCCTCTTCTGAATCCTGTTTCAATTTCTGGCAGGTCTCTGGCAAGGTGCTATTCCAGACATTTTTTAATAATAATCTTCATTGAGTTAATATATTTTAGTAGATCGTGCTAATTTGCTTTCCATCAGAATTTAGCAACCCACCCAATTCAAAATGAGAGATCTAGGATTTCAATACAGGCCTCCTAAGTAAAAGTTCACACTCTTAACCTAAGAACTGCATTTCCTTTTTAATTTTTTTACCAGAAAGACAAAAGTGATCATCTCAGAGTAGTTTGCAATTGAATTTTTCTTACTGTGAAAGAGGGTGGCCATTTCTCACATTCTTAAGAGTGATTTGTGTTTCCTTTCCTGTGAATTCTCTATACATAGTCTGCCCATTTTTCCATTAGAGTATTGGCTTGCTTTCCTACCAATTTGTGGGAATGTTTATATATTAGGAAATTAGTCCTTTTTGTAAATAGAGTTGAAAATATTTTTCCCAGTTTGTTATTTATGATTTCACTTCTGCCATGAAGAAAGTAGATCTTTATATAATCATATTTATCCTCTTTTTCTTTTTTGAATTCTCGAGTTTATTTCACACTTGGCCAAAATTTCCATTGGCTGAATAGTATAAAATATTTCCTAATAAATTTTTTTAGTATTTCCATGGTTTATTGAAGTTTTTTGAACATCTAAATATTTGGTACATTTGCAATTTATCCCAGAAAAAGAAAACCAAGTATTAGCATAAGCTATTGATGCCTGTTCAATACTATTTTTTAAATTCTCTATGTTTCCTCACTAATGCATGCCACCATTATGTATCAAATCACACTAGTAACATTCACATGACACCTTTTAACTTAATAACAACAACAAAACTCTCAAAACAAAACACCTTCTAAATGCCAAAATATATTATGTATGGGTGCTTTGCTTCATTTATTTTCCTGTCTGGATTTATTAATTGATAACAGAAACTTCACCATAGATTGACTCTGTCCCCCAAGAATATATGTCAACTTGGTTGAGCACAATTTTCAGTATTATGCTATCATTCTATGGGATAGACCCCAACTTCTATTATGTTGATGAGGCAGGATCAGAGACAGTCATATAATGCTGGAATCACGTCCACATGATGTGAGACTGTAATCTATCAATCACTTCTAAGGGAATTAGGTGAGGATGAGCTTACCTTAATCAGGATAAAGTTATAGCCTGGATCATAAGTCAGCGGAGTTTTTCTGGGGTGTGGCCTGTATCACATTTTGTCTTAGAAAAGATAAAAAGGGACATTTGAGCAGAGAAAAGGGACCTCAGTAAGATCAAGATAGAATTGCCACTGGAGAGGTGTATCTTTCGGACCCAAGTCCCTGTACTGGGAAACTCCTAAAACCAGGAAAGAAAGAGAGAGAAAATTTTAAGAGCCCATACTCTGAGTTTGGACTTCTAGCAAGCAAATTGTAAAAGAATAAATTTGCTTGTTAAAGCCCTCCATTTGTGGTATCTCTGTTACAGTAGCACTAGATGGTTAAGACAACATCTGAAACATTCAATAAGAAGAACCAGCACCAGAACTCTGGGTAAAAGTGTGTTTTTGCAAATCTATTTGGTGGAATAGTGTGCAACCTTTAAAGCAATGATATTTTTTAAAGATTTTATCAAAACGTGGAGAAAGGTTTATGATAGAAATGTCAGATGAAGAAGGGAGGATACCAACTTTATGCAAACCACGGCTGTGACCACATTCTGAAAACATTCACAGAAAAGAATCACGCTAGCAATACAACAGAAGGGTGATGATGACAATTGGAATCTGGGATAAGTTAATCCCCCATCTTTCTCGCCTCCTAATTTTCTGTAAACTGTAGCTAGCAAGATAATTTTCAAATATACACTTTCTCATAAAAGCAGATCATTGTCAGGTCTCACTAACATGGTAGCAAAGAAACAAAAAGGACCAAACCCACAAGGACAAAGCAACCGGAAGAAAAATATCTCATGGCTGAAAAATCCCTACCCGCCTTTGGAAGAGGGGAAACTCGTGCGGGAGTGGTTCCAGGCTGCATAGAGCCGTCAAGGAACAGACCAGAAGGCGCTGGGTGGAGTGATTAAAGTAAAGCCTGTCACTTGTGGACAGGACTCCAGACTTCCCTTCTGGGAGACATCGCTGACTCACTGTGTGAACCCTCAGGCCAAGAAACTCAACTCCCAACTGAACAAGGAAGACTGTGTTTAACATCTCTTGCCTCCACTGGGGGCTGCAAGGAGGATTAATTACTGTTTGAGAAGGTATGTGAGCTGCTGGGGTAAAAAAAGACCTGACAGGCACCAGGAGGGCTATTACTAGTCATGTAACCCTTTAGCCCTGTGATCCTCTCATGCATCCTGGCGGCCAGCACTTTAGAGCTGAGCAGCTGCAGGTGCGGCTAATGTAGGCTTTGGCCAAATAAATGCTCAAGTCAAATGCAACAAGGCAGGGCTGGCCAGTTGTGAAGACAGAACACTCAGCCTAAGTACTGCTTCAGAAGTTGCTTCCTGTAGAGCTGATGGCATATTCTTCCTGGTCTGCCACCATCCGCCCCTCTTTCTGCACCTCCCCAGATCTGGAGCTCTCTGTTTTATTGTTTTGTTGTGTTGGGTAAGGTCGAATCTGATCAGACTGGCACAGGAGAAGATTGCCCCTCCTGCAGCCTTTGAGATTGCAGCACAGCTTCTTGCCACTACGTCCCACCAGGGCTCCTGTTGAGCTCTCTCTTAAGCTCTCATGTCATACCCTTTGCTGCACTTTGCTGTGACCTGTCAATGAATAAGGATGACAAAAAAAATTGACAAAGATGCCTTTGAATTGTGGTGTTGGAAAAGAGCACTGAAAATTCCATGGATTAAAAAAACAAAACAAAACAACAAAACAGATACGTTTTAGGAAAAGTGCAATGAGAGAGCTCCTTAGAGGAAAGGATAGTGAAAATTCATCGCACATATTTTTTTCTTTTTTTTATTTTATTAAATTTTATTGGTTTTAATGAACATTTACAGGGATTTTGGGTTTTCATTCCTTCATTACTGCACCATTCTCTCTACCCTCCTCCCAAGTTTGTTCTTCTTCCCCGCCATCCGAATGTCTGTTTTAATTGTCCAATTGCCACAGTGCTTGTCAAAGTCAGTTCTGATTAATCTCCTTTGTCGGTGTGTCCTTTGCCATTCCCTATCACTCCTCCCTGAGAGAGACTTCACCCTGATTCATAAGGAAAAGGGGATGGCGTATTCTCTTAGCTACTTCCTGCTGAAAAGGGACGCTGTGGGTTTCAGGGTGAAGATCTTCTCTCACTACTCTAAAGGGCCCCTTTGGCAGTAGGAAACACATAGACTATTATGGAGATTGATTTTGGAATTTAGATGCACTGTTATTAATTGTGCTTAGCCGTACATGTTCATATCCCTGAAGATGTATCATGGGGGGGTTGCAACCTAGAAGACACAAATTTAACTAACAAGTTATAAGTACACGAGTCAAAAATTATGGAAAAGTAAAAGAAAAGATTCTTTCATTGTTTTACAAACCCTCCCCCAGGTCCCCTCCACCGTGTAGCCCTCGCTCTAGACTCCTGTGATGACAGAAATACCTAGTCACATATCTCTTTTACACAGTTTTCTCCCTCCTCTGTTTCAGTGCAGTATACATTATTGAACACATCTTACTCAGTCTCTCCCCAACCCCGAGGTTAGTCCCATTCTACAACAGTGGCATCATGTAATATTTGTCCTTTTGTGACTGGGATATTTCACTCAGCATAATGTTCTCCAGAGTCAACCATTTTGAATAATATTGCATGAGTTCCTTGTTTTTTAATGCAGCATAGTATTCCATTGTGCGAATATACCACAGCTTCTCTAGCCATTCGTTTGTTGATGGGCACTTAGGTTGTTTCCAACTCCTTGCTATTGTGAACAAAGCTGCAATAAACATGGGAGTGCATATATCTGCTTGGATGTCAGCTATGGTCTCTTCAGGGTATATTCCCAGCAGTGGAATTGCTGGGTCAAATGGTATCTCTATTTGCAACTTTTTGAGAAAGCACCATACTGCTTTCCACAGGGGTTGCACCATTTTACACTCCCACCAACAGTGAATCAGGGTTCCAGTTTCTCCACAACCTCGCCAGCATTTGTTGCTTGCTGTTCTGTTAAATTTTGCTATTTTGACTGGGGTGAAATGATATCTCATAGTTGTTTTAATTTGCATCTCTCTTAGGGCTAGGGATTTTGAGCATTTCTTCATGTGCTTGTTAGCCATCTGAATGTCCTCTTCGGTGAAGTGCCTGTTCATATCCTGTGCCCATTTTTCTATTGGATTATTTACCTTTATCTTGTTGTGGTGCCATCTCATATATTTTGAGCATGTTGCTAGGAGAGGCTATTTCTTGGAGAGCGACATCATGCTTGGAAAGGTTGAGGGTTAGCAAAAGAGCGAAGACCCTCAATGAGATGGACTGGCAACTGACTATCGAGGGGTTCAAGTGTATCAGAGATGATGAGGATGGCACAGGATAGGACAGAGTTCAGATCTGTTATTCATGAGGTCACTAAGAGTCACGCTTGACTTGAAGGCACCTAACAACAACAGTAACATGAGACAGTGTTACTATTGCAACCAGCCACATATTGTACTTGAAAATTGCTTCCCAGAAAGCAAGGGTCTTACCAAAACCGAGTCAGATAAAACATCATGATCTCCAACAAACTGGTTGTGCTGCAGATCTTTTGACTCATCTGGTTCTCAGGAACCTGTTGGTCAGCTTGAATGCAGCTGATCTGTTCCTACTACAAGAAGCAAGGTGAGTGATTCGAATCCACCAGCTGTTTCTCATGAGGAGGAGGAGGTTTGCTCCACCAACATGTCCAGCCTTGTACCGAAAGGCTGAAAGGTTGCCTTCAATCAGAATGGATTCAACGGCAGTGGGTCTGTTTTCCCTTACCTTGTAGGGAAGTCAACGTCATAGTGGCATATTGTGTGAAATGTGTAGACTACTGACTGAAAGATCAGCAGTTTGAACTCACAGGCTGCAGAAAGAAAAAGATGCTCTTTCCTCCAGTAAAGATTTATGGCCTCAGAAACATGACAGGAGGTTGGACTCAGCTAGCAGTGGTTTTTGTTTGTTTTATTATGTGAAAGTCCATAATTTAGATGCTAGAGTTAAAAAGAATTATGACAAAGAAAATATTCTCAAGGCATTTATATTTTAGTAAAGAAGATAGTTTGGAAGCAGGAGTGGCATCCACTTCCTAAACAACATGACTCTGGAACCTCTATGGCCTTTGATAAATAACGATAATAATAGTAAGTATTAAGGCCTTTTGTTCATAGGGTCACTATGTGCCGTGCTCAATGGCAATCAACAACAACCACAAGGAAGATGGTAATATACTAACAAACTTTTACAATGTAAATTCTTAGAGAAAAATAAAGATAGACAAGGAAGCCGTGATGGTTTGAATGGAGAATCTTCACCTTTTATGCAGGACACCTACTTCCATTCTGAGGCACTGCTCATGAATCAATTATTTCACTCTACTTGGATCCATAATCAATACCCATGGTAGCAACAGTCAAGAATCAAAAGACAAGCTGCATTGGGAAGATCTGCTCCAATGACCTCTTTAGAATGCTGAGGAGCAAGGATGCCAGTTAAAGACTAACATGTGCCTAATACAAGCCATGGTCTTTTCAGTTGTTCCATAAGCATCTCAAAGTTGGACAATGAATAAGGAAAATCAAAGAATAACCAACGTTTTTGAATTGTGGTGTTGGTGAAGAGTACTGACTATCCCATGGACTGTCAAAAGAACAAACAAGTTGGTCTTGGAGAATGCAATTAGGATGCTCCTTAAAGGCAAGGATAGTGAAATATTGTCTAACATACTTAAGACTACCCTTAGAAAAAGACATCATGCTGGGAAAGACGGAGGGTCAGAGGAAGAGAAGAAAACCCTCAACAAGATGGACAGACACAGTGACTTTAACAATGGGCTCCACGAGCTCTGGTGGCTTAATAATAAGGAATTGTGCTGTCAACACAAAATTATGTGGTTCAAATCCACCAGCTGCTCCATGGGAGAAGGTTGGGTTATCTCCTTCCATGCCATTTACTGCCTCTGAAAACCCACTTGAGGGTCAGCTAAGGGTCGGTTCCAACTCTACAAGAAGCATGGTGGATATTGTGAAGACGAAGAAAGCGAAGTTCAGATCTGTTGTTCATACTATGACTTGTAGTTGACCCAAAAGCACATAACAACAACGGTCCACGCACAGCCACCAACTATCTGCAAGGAACGGCCATGTGTTATTATGATGCTAAACAGGTTACAGCAGAGCTTCTAGCTGCAGTAGACTAGGAAGAAAGTCAGGTGATCCAGCTTTGAAAATTAGTGAATTAAAACCCTGTGGAGAGGAACAGAGGAAGAAGGAAATGCAGGGAGAAGAGGATATAAATCGTGGTTTCATTGCTCCCATGAACATCTGCCTCCTTTGCCGTGTGACCCGAAGAACTGAGTATTCTGAACAAAGATTCCATAGGAGAATCTGGATCAAAAGTGGAAAATGTGGGGGGGGGATTTTTTTTTAAAATCCAATTTTTTTTTTAAAAAGTGGAAAATTACCAGTCACTCTGCTGGAGAAGGAGAGGCAATCTTCTCCTGTGTCAGTCAGATCCAACTCGAAGGTACACAACATGAAAATAAATAACAAAAACCAAAAACCCCAGACAACATACATACACCCCCCAAAAAGTGGAAAATGCACAGCAGAATTTCACATTCACTCTCATGGAATCCAGACATCCTGGAGCTATGGAAAGTGAGTCAACTCCACAAACTATTGCCCTGAAATAATCTTTAAACCTTAAACCAAAAATGTGCCCTGAAGCCTTCCTAAAGGCCAGCACTACCTCCTCTCAACTTATCAAATTGACTTGAAAGATTAGATCAGAACTCTGAGAATCAGAGTTTGTGTTTATGAGGGAAAATAATCCAGGAAAGGAAGACTACACAACTGGAAGAGTGTCCCCAATGTCACCAGGTGGTATGTGAAAAATCCACTGAATTGGTCTGTGTGTGTGTGTGTGTGTGTGTGTGTGTGTGCATCCAACGACAACAACAAAATTTAAGGTAGACACTGGTGAGCTCTGGTGGCCTAGTGGCAGGAAACTGCACTGCAATCCCAGAGGTGTGCGGTTCAAATCCACCAGATGCTCTGCTGAAGAAGGAGGAACAATCGCCTCCTGTACCAGTCTGATCTAATTTGATGGTACATACACACACACACACCCACACACACACACCCCAAAAAATAAATAAATAAAAGTTATATTAAAAAAAATTTAAGGTAGAAATTAAGTGGAGAAAAGTCCTCATTTATGAAAACAAAATTGTTGCACTCGTCTTGATGAAAGAAGAAAATGTTATGAAGCACAGGAGACCTGGAAGAAGATGAAGAGGTCAGTGTAAAATCCTCAAGGGAAGCAGAACTGGCATACTGAGGGACAGAGAAGAGAAAAGGGTCACTGGAGTGGAGTGAGCAAAGATCGGGAGCAACTGGGCATGGAGGCAGGAAAGGGAATGGCCTTATCAAGCAGGTGGCTTAGTTTATCGAATCAATTCTGACCGCATGTGGCAGGTAGAACTGTCTCCTAGCATTTCCCAGGTTGCCATTCTTATGGGAGCAAATCTCCAGGCTTTTTTCCTAAGAGTGACCCAGAGGACTGAACCTCCAGCCTTTCAGTTAGGCACCAAGCACTTAACCATTATGCCATCAGGGATTCTTGGAGGGCCTTTTAGGCCTTGGTAAATACTTTGTAAATATTCAGTGGAAATATGTGCAGGAAAAAAAACAAAACATGAATCCTGAATGCTCACTGAAATTTCACAATCTAAACTGATCCACATAAAGCACATCCAAACCAAGCTAGAGGTCATTGCCAGCTCCCAGAAGCCCTTCTCGTACCTCTTAAGCATTATCCACCTGTCTCCCACCCAAACTGTATGCAAATAGAATCATGTATCATTACTCTAGTGTTTGGCTTTCCTCACTCATTATTATATATTTGCATGATTTGTCCACGTTGTTGTGAACAGTGCTGCTTTTATCGCTGCTGTCTATGTTGTGGAGGTCTGTAGACCAGACTCAAGAGTGAGGCTTCAAGGGAGACTAATGTGTGCAAGTCGTCAGCAGGCAGGCAGGGTCCTTACTCTGCTGGTTTGGGAGGCTGCTGGCTTCAGAGGCAGATGAATCCAAAGGTTGTCATAGGAGAGCAGGGTTACAGATGGCTGACTCTGAAGACTGACAAGTCTAAAGTCAGCAAGTACCGCAGGAGCAGGTCACTGGTTCAGGTCTGGTGGCCATGTGCCAGATAACCACAAACAGGACTGGCTTGAACAGAAAGTGCCCTGGCTTAGCCAGAAGACTGACACGTTTCATGCAGCCACACCCCTGAAGAGACCTCCCTTCATCATATAACACTGTCATGTCCACAGAGTCACTTCTAATCTTGCCGCATTAGTATCATAAAAGTTAGAATTTACAACACAGAGGGTAGTTACATTATACTGTACATTATAGTGTACCATGCTAGCTTTGCTGCACAATATCAAACATTGAATCATAGGATGGAAATTCCCATAGGCTGACTTACATTTTTAAAGGATAACAGATTAGAAATTCCAAAAGTGTGCAATTTTTAAAATGTTCACCACATGAAATAAAAGTCAGGCTGACCTGTCCCAGCACTATAAGCATGACTCCAAATTTTTATCTGTAGCCAGGACCTCTTCTCAGAAAAACAGATACATCTTTCCAATATCTTTGTGACAATTCTATGTGGATGCTGACCAGCATCTCTAAATTCCTAGGGACTTACTGACTTGCTCGTAGTCCTGCCCAGGTCAGCTCCTCCCACAGGGCACCCCATCTGTCATGAATTGAGTTGTGTAACCTGAAACTATGTGTTGGCTTGGCTGTGCCACGATTCTCAATGTTCTAGATGCAAGGATGGAATGTTGCAGTTATGCAATGATCCCTCATGAGCTGATAAAACTAATCAGCTGTTAAAGAGTGGGTACGCAATAGCCCTAATCCTATCCCTGCTCTGAGCCCTGTGAGCCTGTAACACCACTTCTTTTACAAAAGATAAAAGGAGAGAAGCAAGTGGATAGAGAAGAAACTACTACCACTAAGAAAGAAGAGCCAGGAAAGGAGTGTGTCCTTGGACCCAAGTTCCCTGCATTGGGAACTTCCTGGACCCAGGGAAGGATTGATGTCAAGACACTTGGAGATCTTCAGGGAATGCTGGGCCTACAGATGCTGAAAGGAGACAAAGACCTTCGTGCTAACTTGTGAGCCACACAGATAGCAAGCCTGCCCCTACTGCTGTCACGGTGAATTCAGACTTCTAGCTTCCCAGACTGTGAGAGAACAAACGCCTGCTTGTTAAAGACATCCATTTGTGCTGTCACAGTGACAGCACTAGATAACTAAGACACATTGTAGTTAATGACAGCTCCAATCTCCCATTTCCTTAGGCCTGCAACTCTGGGGTCCTCATCTCTTGTTATTTTCTCACCTCCCACATTCAGTTCCATCTTTGACAGCAGCCAAAAGCTGTGAGCTCTACATTCAGAACATTTGGGTATCCAATCACTGCTCACTCCCTGCTGCCCTCTACTTGTCCAAGCCACATTATCTCTCCCTGAACTATTGCAAGTTCCAGCCTTTGTCCTTCAGTGTAACATCCTGAAAGATCCTGTTAAAACAGAAATCAGACCCTCTCTCTTCTCTATTAAAATCACTGATAGCTATTCTTATCATACAGGATAAAGCAGAAATCCATACTACAATTCACAAAGTGTAATATGATGCCAGGTCCCTGGGTGGCATAAAAGAAGCCCTGGCAGTGCAGTGGTTAAGCACTTGACTATGAACCAAAAGGTCAGCTGTTTAAGCCCACCAACTGCTTCTTGGAAGACAGATGTGGCAGTCTGATGCCATTAGGATTACAGCCTTGGAAACCCACGGGACAGTTCTATTTTGTCCTAAAGGTCCATAAGATCAGAATATACTTCAAGGCAGTGGGTTTGGAGTTGGAGTCCTACAAATGGTTCGTGCTTGACTATTAACTGAATGGTTGCTGGTTCAAACTCACCTACTGTTGCTACAGAAGCCCTGGTGATATGCTTCAAGAAAGATCAAGCCAAGAAAACCCCACAAAACCCAGTCCTAAAAAGAAAAAAAACACCCTAAAAAACCCAAGTATACTCTGTAACACAGGGGAGCTCTTGTGGCTTTGTGGTAAGGAGTTGCACTATCAACCCAAATGCACACTGTTTGAATCCACTAGCTGTTCCACAGGGAAAAGATGACAAATCTCCTCCCTTGTGATTTACAGCCTCTGAAAACCCGTGGAAGGGTCAGCTATGAGTCAGTTCTGACTTGATAATACATAATAATACTATGCCTTTGAATTGTGGTGGTGGTGAAGAGAACTGAATATCCCATGGCCTGCCTAAAGGACAAATTAGTCTTGGAGGAAGTACAACCAGAGTGATCTTTAGTTTAGGCATCTCACATACTTGTCAAGAAAGACCAGTCCCTGGAGAAGGATGTCATGCTTGGGAAGACGGAGGGTCAGAGAAAGAGAAGGCTCTCAGCAAGATGGATTCACACAGTGAACTATGGGCTTAAAAAGAGCAGGAATTCTGTTATACACAGATCTGCTGAACATTGTTGTTACGTACTGTCAAGTCTGTAAAGCACACAGGAGGAGACTGCTCATCTTTCTCCCACAGAGCAGCTGAGGGATTTGAACCACCTACCTTTGGGTTGGCATCTCAACTCCTTATCTACTATGTCACCAGAGCTCTCCTGTTGTACATGGGGTCGCTGTAACTCAAAGTTGACTAAGCGGCACCTAACAACAATAGTGTGTATTATTTAAGCATAAGAAGAGATGGAGTAATGCAGGATTGGTTTACTGGGTCAAAAGATTTGGGCTCACCGTTTTAGGGAACAACTTAGTTAATGGATTAGCATAATTTCTATATATAAAGATAATTTCCTGGTTCAAATCCACCAGATGCTCTGCTGGAGAAGGAGGGGCAATCTCCTTCTGTACCAGTCAGATCTGATTTAACGGTACACGTAAAAATAATACAATAAAAATTTTTAAAAAAAGATAATTTCCTACATGCTAATTTGGGGTTTTAAAAATTCTTAAGCAGTTATCTAAGATACAACTAACAGTCTTTGCCAAAGAAAATGCAGGAACTCAAAGACTCAGAGAAGAAACCAGTCGACAGGACAAATAATGCACCCTGACCACGAGCTCTCCTCACTTGTGACCAGAAGAACTGTATCCAGCTACCGTTACTGACTGTCCTGGACAGGGACACAATAGACAGTCCCAGATAAGACGGGAGAAAAATGTAGGCCAAAATTCAAAGTCCTAAAAAAACCAAAAAACCAAGCTAGATTTACTGCACTCAGAAACACCGGAGGAACCTCGACACTATCAGTCTGAGGATTCCCTTTAATTTTGGGAGTGAAGATATTTCTGCAGGTTACCTTTCAGACAAATCATAAATTGGCTTAGAAAAGAAACAGAAAGCTCTGTGAGGAATTAGACTAAAGGCAAAGATAAGGAAGGAACAAACAACAAATGCTGGCAAGGTTGTGGAGAAACTGGACCCTTATTCACTGTTGGTGGGAGTGTAAAATGGTGTAACCACTCTGAAAGACAGTATGGCATTTTCTCAAAAACTTGGAAATAAAAAAACCATAAAAATAAAAAAAATCTTGGAAATAGAAATACCATTTGACCCAGCAATTGCTCTATTGGGAATATACCTTAAAAAAAGCAGAACTGCCACTGAAACAAATATATGCACACCCAGATTTATTGCTGCATTGTTCACAACAGCAAAAAGATAGAAACAACTCAAGTGCCCATCAACAAATGAATGGATAGAGAAAATGTGGTATATTCACATAATGAAATACTATGCAGCACTGAAAAAACAAGGACCTCATAAAATAGTTTACAAAATGGGTGACCCTGGAGGACATTATGCTGAGTGAAATATCTCAGTCACAAAAGGACAAACACTGCATAATGCCACTGTTATAAAACAGGCCTGAGATGGGGGTTAGGAGGAAACTAAGAAAAGAGGGGATACATGATGAACACTGCATTGAAACAGATGAGGGAAAGAACTGTCTAAAAGAAATATATGATTAGGTATTGTACGCATGACAATAGTCCAGAATGAGAGGTGTATATCAAAGTGAACTGGGGGGTGGGGGTGAGAAGAAATTGTGCAAAAATAAAGAATCTTTTCAAAGACAAAAGTAAACTAGGGTGGGGTGTAGGGAGGAAAATGTGCAACAATGAATGAATGGAAATCCATGTTTTCTATTAACTTTCATTAAAATGTCAATTAAAAAGAAAATAATAATATAAGGAAGGAAAGGGAAGGCAAGGAAAGGAACTAGATGAATGGCAATAACAAACAGAATGGAACAAGAATGCTGAGGTGCAGGGAAGGGAGTGAAGGAGCAGAAAAGATTCAGTGGGGTCTTGAAAAGGTGAGAAGGTAACAGGCCTAGATCAATGGTAATTAATTACATAAAATACAATGTATGTGAAAGATTGTATAAAACACAATGTACATGAATGAAATATATGTAATAATGAATGAAATAAATGTATTCGGGAGCTCTGGTGGCCTAGTGGCAAAAAGCTGCACTGCAATCCCAGCAGTATGCAGTTGGAATCCCTCAGATGCTCTGCTGGAGAAGGAGGGGCAATGTCCTCCTATATCAGTCAGATACAATTTGACAGTACACACACAAAAACCAATAAAATAATAAAAAAAGAGTAATTGTATGCAAGCCAATTAAAAAAATAAAATGAAAGAAGGGGAATAAAGAATGCTGATGATTTGTGTTTGTTTTTTTTTTGTTTTTTTTAAGGAAGCTAAAGAACTACCCAAGCGTCGAGGACTCTCCTTCATAGGGTCACTATGAGTGGCCTGTGACTCAATGGCACAAAATTAAGGGGTCTCCCAGGCGGAATTCCTTGGTCTGCAGAGAGAGAAACAGGCAGAGGGACAGACCAGGGAAATACTGCACCCTAAAGTTGATTAGGGCAGGTTTTATAGTAAGGGTCTTTAGGGAGGGCAGGGAGGGATATTCCATTTGGTTTAGCCAGATGGGAGGTCTTCTAGAGAGGGAAGGAGGGTCATTCCATGGTATTTGAGGCTGTTCACTCCCTTTGTTGACATGTTGATATTCCTTAAATCCTTTGTTCTCCCTTTGACCTTGGTCCTGACATCCCAGGCTCTTTGGTGAGAAAAAGGGTGACATATTCTTTCTAGTTACTTCCTGCTGGACAGGGACAAAGATCTGAGGCTCAGAGGCTGGATTGGGATGGCCCAGGACCAGTAGCCAGGGAGAATATGGATGTCACAGCAGCTGGTTCAAGTGGGTCAATTCTTTTATCCTGTGAAGTAAGAATTTTAAAAGGTAGGGAGTGATTAATGACAATATGAAGAGATACTTAGGGCTTGGGATCTGAGTGAGGTGAAGAGTGGTGGGGGGAGCGATTAGTAACAATATAAAGAGATACTTAAGGCTTGGGATTTGAGTGAGCTGAAGAGTAGTGGAGCCCACCATTTAAGAGGCTGTAGGAGGTCTGCTCAGTGAGAGGAGCATGTTTGACCTGGGAACGGTGGTGCCAGTGGGGGTTACTTATGACCTTCACTGCTGTGGGGGTAGTTAGGATGATTGTGTAAAGTCTATCTTAGCGTGGCTGAAGAGGTTTGGGTGTACACCATTTGATGATGAATGCTGACGATTTGTAAAAAATTCATAATTAGTGGCACAAAACAACTTGTATAAAGTTATAAAAGGAGAAACTAATTTCTTTGTGCATGTTCACCTTAAAACAATAAAATGTTTGGTTTGTTTTTAAGGACTTAAGTATTGACATATACTCTATCATATGACATGATGCTAAGTAAAAGACTCACTTTCTCACTTGGATCCAACCCATAGCTGACCTTTCACAGGGTTAAACAGAAGCTGTAAATTGCAAAGGAAGAGATTCCTAGCTGTGAATCGCAGAAGAGGAGATGGCTAATCTTTCTCCCACGGAGCCACTGGTGGATTAGAATCATCAAATCAGTTCTGCCTATGGGTTAGCAGTGCAGCTCCCTTTGGGCACAGTATTGTATGGATCCATTTAGATGAAGTACCCAGAGTCGGCAAACCCCCAGGGGGAGAAATCAGATCAGTGGTTGGTTGGCTGGCTGGCTGGAAGAGAAGAAATGGGAGTCCCTGCTTAACAGATAGGTTTCCTTTGAGATGAGGAAAATGTGCTTGATGTAGCTACTGGTGACTGTTGTACAACACTGTAAATGAACAAAGTATCACGAATGACAAATTTTTCTATGTATTTTTTTTCATTGTCATGAAAACACAGAGAATACCACATTTGCCAAGCCAACATTTTTTAGGTGTACCAATCAACACGACCACTCACAGAAATCAAGTTGTAGCCAATTGTACTAACGTTAAGTTTGATATTAGGAGTCCTAGTGGCCCCAATGGCTATGAGCTTGGCTGCTGACCGAAAGTTTGTTGGTTTGAACTCAGCAGTGGCTCTATGGAAGAAAAACTTGGTGGTCTCTTCCCCTTACGATAAGAACCTAGGAAACTCTATAGGACAGTTCTGCTTTATCATATGGGGCTACTATGAGTGAAAAATCCACGTAGAGACACCTAACAACTCGAAAAACTCAAGCTGTAGAGTAGGAACCCACTCATAGCTATGTTTCTAAGACTGAGAATCCCATGGGAGGACTTTGTTCATCTGTCTCACTAGGAGTCACTGGTGGATTTGAACCACTACCCTTTGAGTAGCAGCATAACTCCCTACAGACTATGCTGCCAGAGAGCAAAGTTTCCAGTGTGGGAAAAATACACAGTCACTGACAAAATTGCCTTTCCCAGAAAGGCCTTCCCCAGCCAAGGTGCTTAATAAGGGCCCACTTCCCCCACCCCACTTGATTTCTGATTGGTTTGCCCAGCTTGTTGTTTTTATTGCTACCGTCCATGCTGTATTTCTACTCTTTTTTATCTTGTCCATCAGCTGTCCCTCCCAGCAGAATGCGATGGCTCTGAGGGCCCTGATTTAGCTGTTTACCATCGCAGGCCCACATCTAGAGCTGGGCTGTGCGCATCCAGGTCACTGCATAAATATTTACTGAATGGAAGCCCGGCTGAGGCCTGGAGGCTCCCGCCTGCCAGGCTGGTGACAAGCTGGCACTGGCTGTAGAAATATGTCCCATCGACAGTCTCCCTTCCCGGCACACAGGGACCTGGGAAAAGCCAAGCTGCTGATCGATATCTCTTGACTGGGAAGGAAGATGGGATTAGGTACGAGGAATAAGAGGAAGGATGTCTCCGCCCGTCTGCTGGGCGCAGGGGCCTTGCTCTGCTGGCCAGCTGCCTGCTCCCAGAAACAGGATGTATCCAGAGAGGAAGTGACTGCAGACGCGGTGTGGGGCGGAGGGAGAGAGCCCTGGGCCCGAGATACAGCACTCACAGCTCACAGCGAGTCATTCTGGAGCCTTCCAAAGGCCCATTCCTAGAGGATGAGTAAAATCCGGCCTTGGGTCTTGTGGAGTTGCTCTCTTCTTCTTGTGGAATTTGCAGGCAGGTGCTTCCTCCTCGGGGGGTTCCCAGTGTGGTGACTGGGTGCTGAGCGGAGGGATGCTCAGCTCGACCCCACAACCAGTTCAGATGGCTTGTGTGACTTCGCCTGCTTCCCAGCTTCCTGGGGACACTGGGAGCATGAAAGTGTGCACCTGGTAAAGCAGCAGGCATTGGTGCTGCATGTGTCACTAGGCCAGCACATCATTTGCCATAGAGATGACGGCCACTCTGGCAACCCCACGTGCTTTAGGGTAGAACTGTGCGCCTTAGGCTTTTCAATGGGTGGTTTGGGGAAGTAGGTCACCAGGTACCTAGAGGTGAACTCAAATTTCTGCCTTTTCTTGTAGTAACTGGGCCCCTTAACCATTCGCAGCAAACAGGGACCCCGTGACAGTTACAGGAGGAAAGAATAAAGGAGGGCGTGGAAAAAACACCTGCATTTAAGAACCTGCGGCATCTTTGAAGAAGTGGCTAGCAAGACCTGACAGCGCCAGGGCACCTGGTCCTCAGATGTCACAGTAGAGGGGTCCTCCTGGTGTTATGGGGTGACCTTGTCTCAGGACCACAGAGGCTGTTGCCCAAAGTCTTATTTTGCCACCAGAAAAAAGAAAAAAATCACTCCATGGCATTCCAACACAGCTCTGGCTCCTGGAGCTTGGAAATTTGGACTCTGTATTTTGAGCAAAGGGCATTAAGATCATAAAACTACTATCAGGAAATTTTTTATGATAGTGTAGCTATTCAAGAAAAAGACTAAAAAATACAATGGAAATTGGTACATCAACTCAAGTTTCCAGCGGAGAAAGTACTAGAAAATTCACACAATGTTCTGCGTAACCACAGCAACTTCCACACATGCTCTGGGCCTTGTGTTTATGGGAAACTCAAAGCCCGGGATGTTGTTATGATCATTGAAATTATCATCATAAAAGCTGTCGTATTTGTTTCCTTCCTCTCTGGAAACCAAAGCAAGTATCTCTAAGCGTCTTTGTCATTCCAGCAGGATTCTGCCAACTTATTCACTTTCTGGAAAAGAGCTCAGATAGAGCAAAGCTCCTACTGGTTGTACTTAAGCAACTGAGTGTGACCTTCTTCTCTTGTCAATATGCATACATCTGGAAATGAGAGTAGGGGTGTGGCAGAAGCTTCACCTGCCATGCAGAAGATCTAGGTTTGATTCCAGTTCGGTGAGCTTCATGCCTAGCCTCGGCCCATCTGTTAGCTCCTATGAAACCATCAGCACGCAGAAAGGTTTTGGCAGAGCTTCTAGATGAAGAAAGACTGGGAGGAAAGGTCCAGGGGTCTATTTCTAAAACTCAGCCAAAGAAAATTCAATAGATTCCTAGGGCTCCATCCATAACTGGCCACGGGGTTGGAGCAGGACTGAGAAGCCTGTAGTCAGTACCCGAGACAATCAGTTGCTTATGGCAGACTTCATGGCAGCAAGCTTGAAGGCAGGTAACACACAATAGTGCATTCATCTATTCCCTTCCTGTGTCTCCTTTAAACTAAGAAATGAAAGGGTCTTTCTGACTAGAGATGGAGTCATTTTAGGTGTACAGGTGGGTGCAGGCATAGACACACCCAGGCCTACAGCAGGTATTGCTGCCTTCCCCCTAGGTTCTGTTGAACATCCCTTGAGGGAGCGCCCACCACTGGAGAGCTTCCTCATGTTAAGCCGACACTGGTTGTCCTGTGTCTGAGCCCCCTTCTCTGTGGCCACCAGAAAGGCAGCAATGGCACCACCACCATCCCTTGGCTGCCTTCTATTTTCTCCTCTGCCCCAACTCCTGAACCTTCTCGCTGTGGTAACACTGACAAGTTCTCTAGAGAAACCTCTTGTTACATCTGGAGGCTGTGTCACAGTTGAGGAGGACAATTAAGCAGGAGGGTCGTGCCATTGACGGCCCCCATCCTGGACAATGCCCCTTGTCCTCTTCTGTCCACCCCAAAGCTGACACATTCTACCCAAGAGGCAGCAGGTCCAAGGTCTTTCATATTCTTGGACAGTTTGACTAGGGGCTGGTTTGCATGGAGCATTGCTGATCAACTTTATGGACGCAGAGACAAACTCAATAGAATACAATGTTTGTACCAGTGTCTCCAGCCACAAACCCCAAGAGTCTGAATATTGAGACACTCTGGAAGTTAAAAGGGCCCTCTAATCTTCAGAGGGCCTAGCCCAGCTCATGGGAAAGCACGCATCAAAAGGCAGGAAGTCCCTGACAAGCCTGTCCCATAAAGCCACCAAGTGGCCACCACTGGGCACCTTCAGGAGGCTGCATAAGATGCTGAGCTCTCAGGGAGGGGTGAGGTGCTCTGGGGGCCTTCAGAGCCATGGTGGGGCCATGACTGAGGAGCAAGGCCATGCCTCCCCACCAAAGGAAGCAGCCCCTCCCACAAAATATGGACTCTGGTCTGGGCCTCAGCTCTCTCATGGGATCAGGGACACTGGATTATTTTTCTATCTCTCTGGTTATTTGGAGTTTGTTGTTTTTGTTTGGTTGTTTCTTTTGGGGTTCTTCCCCCCATATATTTTCCAAAGAAAAGCTAAGTCTGTACCCTAACTCCTCAGGACCAAGACCACAGAGAAGAAGGTGGCCTTCCTCTAAGGTCCAAGGCAGGTCCTGGGTACTCTTCCCCCTGCTGCTTACTTCTCTCTGACTCTGTGGCCCCAGCATTTCCCACCACCCCTGGGGAAGGAAAACACCTGCTCACCTACCAGTCTGAATTAAGGAGTGAGAAGTGGAGGGGCTTTGCCTACGTCACCCTCACCTGTGGGGGCTTCCCTATAGCTGATAGCCCTTTAGGGGGTGGAAGTGAAGGGAGAATGATCCCTTAAGGAGCTGAAGAAGCATCATTCTAGAAAGATAGAACCAATAATAGATAACAGGCTAACTACAGAGAACTGCTGGCATCCTGAAGGTCACACTATAGCTAGACACACAGGCAGCGTCACAGGAGTCCAGCTTAAAGGAGAAACAAAACAAGAAGGAAAGGTATGGAGAAAGAACAGCAAAAGAGGATGGGGACACACAGGCAGTAGGAGAGAAGAGGCAAGCTAAGCGGTCCCCCTAGGGACAGAGGGCAGTAATAAGCCAGCTGCTAGTTACATAAGTATCATGGCTCATGTAGACTAGGGAGCTCTGGTGGCTTGGTAGTAAGGGATCGTGCTGCCAATGCAAAAGTATGCTGTTGGAATCCACCAGCTGCTCCACAGGAGAAAGGTGAACAGTCTCCTCCTGTGCCATTTACTGCCTCAGAAAACCTGCTGGAAGGTCAGCTCTGGGTGGGTTCCAACTCGATGGCACACAGTGACAGGTGCACTCAGAGCATCTCACAGATAATAAATGAAACTGAGGCACAAGTGGTTAAATTCTCACAAAGACTGCAGCTGGGGATACGAACCCACAGCTCTTACTCCAAAGTCCAGGGCTGCAGGCTGTTGTCTACACCAGACCCGTAGTAGTTTTTCTTTGCTTCCAATTTTTAAAAGAATCATGATCATGATCATGTAATTTTTAAAACACACTGTGTCAATACATACTGGCATGGTATATGAAAGAAGATACGGATGTGGCTGCTGCAACAGAAAACCAAAATAACAGTGACTTAAATAAGTTCCGATTCTATCTCTCCATTAGTTGTCATGGCTCGCCAGGGATTCAGGCTCTGGTTTTGTTCCTCCACTATTCCAAGAGCTTGGTTCCAGACACCCACCATGCTCACATTCCAGGTGTTAAAACGAATGGTGAACAATGTATACCTTTCTTTCAAAGACACGGTTTGAGTGTCAAACATATCACTTCTCTTCACATCTTACTGCTCATCACTTACAGAGTCCTCATAGCCACATCGAAGTGCAAATGAAAGACAGGTGAGTTTGAGAGGATGGGCCCTTTGAGCAGCCAGGTAAGGCCTGGGAAGGTGGATGTCTCCAGCCACAAGCAGCCTCCTCCATAGCCTGGTGTACCAAACAAAGTTGTTTTATATGCTTTATACTCTAAAAAAGTTGAGTTGTAAAGCAAAAATGTTCTTTTGACTTAAGATACTGCACTGGAACAAGAACGGGAAAAAAAATCCCTGTGGTGTTATAGGGAGAGAACAATGAATATTAAAGACAAGAATCTCAATACAAAATTCATCAGATGCACGCAAAGAGAAAATCATCAAAACAAGGACATTTCTCCCCAAGCTAACCACAACTTGGGAAACCCTTCCTTAGTTGGCTAGAGATGAAAAACAGAGATTTTTTTTTATAATCTTAATGGAATGGATTATGTGTAGTCAATGGCATCTGGTGTCATGACAGTCACTCAAAATACACTTTCCAACTGAATTAATTAAGGACTAAAAAAGAAAATTAAATGGTCAAGTAAAATTTATCTCAAGAATTATTCATTAAAATTATTTCAGAGCAATACAAATTAGAAAAAGAGACAAATAGTAATTCCTTGCAAAAGATAAAATACCTACAAAGAAAACTCTAAGGGTATATCGTTGGACAAAATACTAGATTTTTAGAAGTTCAAAAGGTTGTCTGAAAGCAACACTAAAATACAAAAACCCTAAAAAGTCAGTCATTCCTATAGCAGAGCTCTTTTGTGACAGCACCTTGGCTTATCACAATGCAAATGACGCAGTATTGTTAAGCACAGACGCTAGATCAATGAATGGACCTGAGGGGCCAGAAATAAAGCCTTTCATTTATGGCCACTTGAATTTTTTAAAAGGTGCAAAGACAACTGAATAGGGAAAGATTCATCTTTTTTTAAAAAAAATTTTTAAATTATTATTCTTTTTCATGTGTACCATCAAATCGGATCTGACTGGTACAGGAGGAGTTGCCACTCTTTCTCCAGCAGAGCATCTGGTGGATTCAAACCATGTACCTCAGGGATTGCAGAAGACTCATCTTTGTCATTTCATCTACGCCTCTGGAAACTATGAACTTTGGTAAACAAAGGTAGTTACAGAAAGCTTTCGGGTCGTTTGTTTATAGGGTCGCTTTGAGTTGTGCTCGACTCGATGGGCAATCAACAACAACAACAAGTGGGATAACTGGATCAACATATACAAAAGAGAGAATCTGGAATACTACTTTGTAATAAATGGAAAAATAAATGTATCAATGACTTAAATATAGGAGCTAAAACTATCAAACTCCTAGAAGAAAACATAACTGTAAATCTTTGCAAGTTTAGATTAGTTAAAAGTCACGCACACCGGTGGCGAGGACTTTCCTTTATAGGGTTGCTATGAGTCGCCTATGACTCGATGGCACTGAACAACAATGGCTCCTTCTAGATGACATCAAAATCACAATGATTTTTTAAAATTATTAAGGTGTACTTTATAAAAATTAATATTTTAAAAACAAATAATATTTGGGCTTCAAAGGAAACCATCAAGAAAGTGAAGAGACTGTCCACAGAACGGGAAGAAATATCAGCAAATCATGATGTTGTTCTATTTAAGTGGCACTGAGTCTACTACAACTTATGGCAACCCTATGAACAATAGGTCTGAACCTTGTCCTAGCCAACATCATCTTCACAGTCTCTGATATGCTTGAGCCCGTTATTATAGTCTCTGTCAATCATTCTTTTTTTGGTGCCGAAACCCGGGATTGAACCAGTGTCAATCATTCTTGTTGAGGATGTTGCTCTCTTTCTCTGACCTCCATTTTTCCCAATATAATGTCCTTTTCCAAGCACTGACCCCTCCCGACAACATGTCCTAAGTATCTGAAATGAACTTCACCATCCTTGCCTCTTATGAGTGCCCTGGCTGCCCTGCCTCCAAGTCCATGAGACATTCAGGACTCTTCTCCAACACCATAATTCAAATGCACTGATTCTTCTGTCATCCTCAGGCACTGTCTGACTCTCAGACGCATTGGAAGTTATTGAAAAAAATCATGATTTGGATCAGATAAACCTTACTCTCTAACCTGACATCATTGTTCTTTAGCACTTGTAAAGGTCCTTGACAGGGCGCCCTGGTCACCTAGTGGCAAGAAGCTGTGCTGCAATCCTGAAGGCATGTGGTTTGAATCCACCAGATTCTCACTGGAGAAAGTAGGACAATCTCTTTCTGTGCCAGTTGGATTCAATTCAATGATATACAATGAGATAAAAAAGAAAAGAAAAGGTCCTTGACAGTAGATTTTCCCAGTGCAACATGAATTTTTATTTTTTTTTTTGGCTGCTGTTACCTTGTGGGTGTTGATTGTGAATCTAAGTAAAATTAAATTGTTGACAACATCAATCTTTCCTCCTCCAACTATCAAGATGTTACTTATTAGTCTAGTGGTGAAGATTTTTGTCTTCTTGAAGGTGAGATGCAATCTATATTCAAGGCTATAGTCTTCGATCTTCTGCAGCAAGCACTTTGAGTCTTCCATGCTTTCGGCCAGCAAGGTTGTGTCATGCACAACACAGGTTGTTGAGTCTTCCTCCTGTCCCAATGCCACATTTTTCTTCATACAGTCCAGCTTGTCAAATTATTTGCTCAGCATACAGACTAAATAGGTATGGAGAAAGGATACAGCCCTGGCTCACATCTTTCCTGATTTAAAACCATGCAGTGTTCCCTTATTCTATTTGAACAACAGCTTCTTGGTCTAGGTATAGGCTTTGCATGAGCACAATTAAGTATTCTGGAATTCCCATTTTTCTCTACCTAAAGTAGACATTTTTAATCCACCAGCTGCTTAAAGGAGAAAAATGGACAATTTACTCCTGTGCCACTTACAGCTTCTGAAAACCCACTAGAGGGCCAGCTATGAGTCAGTTTTGACTCACCAATAATGACTGTAAATCATTTATCTGAAAAAATTATTTTACAGAAATATAAATTAGAAAGGAAGAGACAAACATAATTACTTGCAGAAGATAAAATATCTACCTAGAAACCATCTGCCCCATGGAAGAAAGATGGCAATCTCCTCGAATGTGATTTACAGCTTCTGAAGATCTGCTTCTGATTTGACAGCACACACCATCATCACCATTTCTGATAAGAGACTAGTACCCAGAATACATAAAGAATTCTTACTATTTAACCAAAAGACAAATTATAACCCCAATTATATAAAACTCACTCGTTTATGCCAAGGAGTGGAATGGGCTGACTGTAGGAGTAGGGTGGAAAGAAAAAAAAAGATAAAAAAAGAAAATATAGGTAAATATTTCTCTAATATTTTCTGCTTTCATCCCAGATCTATCCAACATCAACAATAACAACCCATGTTTCACCACTTCTTCTGAATGCAGCTTGAATTTCTGGCTGATCTCTGCTGATATAAAGCTGAAACTATTATTATTTTCTATCATCTTCAGCAAAATTTTGCAATTGTGTGGGATTAGTGATGTTGTTGTTGTTATATGCCATCAAGTCAGAACTGACCACAGCTGACTGTCCAGTGGGTTTTCAAAGGCAGTTAATCACATGGGAGGAGATTGCCCATCCTTCCACCATGGAGCAGCTGGTGGCCTCGAACTGCATGCCTTTGGGATTTCAGCACAGCTTCTTGCCACTAGGCCACCAGAACTCCCATGGATTTAGTGATATAGTTTGATACTTTCCTCTCCACTCCCCTGTGATATTGGACACCGCCCCACCATGTGGAAACCGCCCTGCCATGTGGACACTGCGCCACTGCTCCTATGCCAGGAGCACCAATATCACAGGGAAGTGGAGAAGAAATGGGACTGTGGTGGTGGGAGACCTGAGCCACCAAACCAGAGTTGGCTGGGGGAAGGGGATGGGAGATATGGGAGGGGCAATGAAAGGTATTTGAGCTGTATGCTGACAGGGTGGGGTGAGGATGGGACCACAGCACATGTGTTGAAGGGTGGGCCTCCAGGACCAACACCTGATCTATTTATTACCTGTATGTTCTCATCAGCTCTTTTGGATAAAATATTGTTCTAAAACTGAGCACCCAGATTTAGGCATACTAGGGAGAAGGATTGACCACTGACTTCCAAAATAACAGGTATTCAAAAACCCTACATACAAGAGAGCACATTTAAATTAGCCTAGCAGATATGGCACCAGAGGTTGAGACTTCCTATTGGGAATCACAAAGGAGGAGGAATAGTTGCAAACAGATCCTAGTGATTGGAACGTGGAATGTGAGTAGTATGACTATAGGAAAACTGGAGATTGTTAAGGAAGAAATGGAATGCATAAACATTGACATACTAGGCAATGGTGAAACGAAATGGATTGACATGGGACATTTTGAAGCAGACAATCATATAATCTACTATATTGGAAATGGAAAGATGAAGGAAAAATGGGGTTGCATTCGTAGTTAGAAAGACCATTTCTAGATCCATCATGAAATAAAATGTTGTGACAGGATAATATCCATATACATACAAAATAGATGACTTCTATCAACTGTTGCAATCGGAAATCCATTGAATATGTGACCAAGATATATTCGGAAGCATGGATGACTGGAATGCAAAAGTTGGGAACTTTTGCGGAAGAAGGACTGGTAGACAAGAAATATGGACTGAGTGACAGAAATGGGGCTGGAGAAGGAACGATAAAATTCTGTACAAATTATTCATTACAAAAGGTGGCTATATTTATGGACCTCACCTGATGGCCTACACAGGAGTCAGACTGATTACATCTGTCAGAAAAATCACTAGAGAAGCTCAATATCAGCTGAGAAAATGAGACCAGGTGCTGATTGTGGAGCAGATCATCAACTACTAGTAAGGAAATTCAAACTAAAGCTAAAGAAAATAAAATCTAATCCATAAGAACCAAAGTCTGACATTGAATCTATCCCTCATGAATTTAAAGATCGTCTCAGGAACAGGTTTGAGGCCTTGAATACTGAGAGAAGGCCAGATAAGCTGTGGGAGAATATCAAGAATTATCATCCATGAAGAATGCAAAAGATAATTACAAAGATGAAGTGATAAGACAAAAATGGATGTCAGAAGAGACTCTGGGATGGAGGAAGTTCAAGGTGCTCTGAAGGAACTGGCAAAAAGCAAGGCCCTAGGGATTGATGGCATACCAACTGACATATTTCAACAAACAGACACTGCCCTGGACACACTCACCAGGTTGTGCCAAGAAATATGGAGGACCAATATCTGGATAAATGACTGATGCATATTTGTTCCCATTCCAAAAAGAGGTGACCCAACAGAGTGTGAAAATTACAGAACAATATCATTAATATCACATGCAGGTTAGATCTGCTAAAAATGATCAAAAAAATGACTGGAACAACACAGCAACAGAGAACAGCCAGATGTACAGGCTGGCTTTAGAAGAGGACGTGGCACTAGGGACATATAGCCAATGTTAAATGTATCTTAGCTGAAAAATAAGTTCCAGAGGAATATCAATCTATGTTTCACGGACTACGCAATGCATTTAACTGTGTAAATCACAACAAACTGTTGTTGACTTTGAAAAGAATGGGAATCCCAAAAACTTGATTGTGCTTATGAGAAATCTGTACTTGGACCATGAGGCAGTCATCAGAACAGAGCAAGGAAACACTGCCTGGTTCAAAATCAGGAAACCTGAATGCCAGGGATGCAGCCTATCTCCATACCTTTTAAATGTACATCCAGAACAGATCATTCTGGAGGCTAGGCTCTATGAAAAGGAGTGTGGCATCAGGATCTGAGGAAGACTCATCAACAACCTGTGTTATGCAGATGACACAACCTTACTTACCAAAACTGAGGAGGACGACCTGAGGCATTTGCTGCAGAAGGTCAAGGACTGCAGCCTTCAATATGGATTGAAGCTCAACATCAAGAAAACAAAGATTCTCACCACTAGGCCAATTAGCAGCATCATGATTGATGGTGATGAGATTGAGATTGTTAACAGCTTTAGCCTGGCTCCTCAACCAACACTCTTGGTACCAGCAGCTAAGATATCAAAAGATGAATTGCATTGGGAAAATATGCTATCAGGGACCTCTCTAAAGTATTGAAGAGCAATAATGTCAGTCGAGAGACTAAGGTGCACCTGTTCCAGGCCATGGTCTTAGCAATTACTTGCTAGGCATCAGAGAGCTGGATAATGATGAAGGATGACAGAAGAAGAGTAAATGCCTTTGAGCTGTGATGCTGGAGAAGAGCACTGAATATATCATAGACTATTAAGAGAACAAACAGGTTCATCCTGGAGAGGGTGACATCAGGCTGCTCCTTGGAGGCTAGGATTTTTTTTTTAATAAAATTTTATTTTATTGTGACTTTAATGAACATTTACACAGCACACTCCGCAAACACCAAACAAGCACCATCATCAGAGGTAGGAAGAAGGCAGAAAATCCATGCAGCTGGAGCAGAGTGAAGGAGGAGAGAAGGGTGGGATGGCAGAAGGGGGTGAGGAAGGGGTTAAGTGCTTCTAGGGGTCAGTCAGGCCTAGATGTCATGGTCAAGACTTGGAATAAATACAAGACGAGAAGGCAGGCTTCTGGAAGACTTGGGGCAGGTGAGCAATGTGTCTGCTCTGTGGTAAGAGGCTCATTGTGACTCTGAGCCTTCCACACAGAAGGGCAGATATAGGTTGGGTGGATACTTAGCCAACTCCCCAAGAGCCAACTCTCCCCTGGTAACTTCCAACTATATTGTTCTGTATAATTTAGAAGGAGCATTGGTGGCACAGTGGTTAAGAGCTCTGCTTCTAATCAAAAGGTTTGCGGTTTGAAGCCACCAATTGTCTGTGGGAGAAAGATGTGGCAGTCTGATTCCCTAACGATTACAGACATGGAGACCCTACAGGGCAGTTCTCTGAAGGCCTTCAGGGTCACTATAACTCACAACTGATCTGACAGCATGAGTTTTTGTCTGATTTTTAATGTATAGCAACTGGATTTGCCATAATGGGCATACATTACTTTGTCACTTACAATAAAGAGGTTTTAAAAGATAACTGCTCCGTGGTGATGGCTATACAACAGGATAAACATATTCAAATTCCTTAAACAGTGTATATAAAAATGTTGAACTAGCACATTTGTTTGCCATTATATATGTTGTTGTTGTTAAGTGCCGTCGAGTCGCAGGTGACTCATAGCGACCCTATGAAGGAGAGTCCTCAACTCTTGGGTGTCTCTCATCCTCTCTCCAGGTTCACAAGGTTTCCGGAGGCAAGCTATTATGGAAGTGGATGCCGCTCCTTCTTCCAAGCTTGTTTTAATCGGGGGAGATCCAGCCCACACTGTCCGCATGCCATTATTTAGATAGATTGGATAGATATAGAGATAGAGATAGAGAGAGAGAGAGATAATCATAATAAAATACTTTTTAACATACTAAAACCATTCTGTTAAAGTCAGGAAATAAAACACTTTTTCTCCAAATTTATCAAAGGAAGATAATCTTCAAAGATAGTAGAAGATATATGGCAGATACTATCTATCTATCAAGATAGATAGAGAGATAGAGATAGAGATATATGAGAGACACGGTATAAATATGCCTTCCCAAGGGAATGATATCCTATGCTGAAAAGTCTCCTATATTAGGAAAACGATCCCTGTGATACTGTCTAGAGCAACGCCAGCCAATAGAAATATAATTCGAGACACATGTGTAATTTTCAGTTTCTAGTAGCCACATTAAAAAAAGGAAACAGATGGGATTAATTTTATAAATATTTTACTTAACCCAAAATAGCCAAAATATTATCATTTCAGCATGTCAACAATATTTTTTAAATCATTAATGAGATAGCCTACTTTACATATTTTTTTCAGACCAAGTCTTAGAAATCCAGCGTGTATTTCACACTTGCATCACATCTCAACTCGGAAGAGAACATGACAGGCACTCGTGTGCTTCCCCTATTAGACAGCCTGGGGAAGCAGGGCTACCACACGGGTAAGGCATCGAACAGCCCTGGCCACTATTCCCAGCTCCCTCACAATGACAGAACCAGAACCCAGAGAAGTGCCTTCATAGTTCCCTGTCTGCATCCTAACCTTGGATTAGGGAAATGCCGAGTAAAATGCAGCTAACATGTGCTACAACCCCGAACGAAGGCTCGCGGTTTGAATCTTCCAAATGCTCTGCTGGAGAAGGAGGGGCAGTCTCCTCCTGGGCCAGTTGGATCCAATTTGATGGTACACAAGAAGGGAAAAAAAATGCAGCTAAACAGTTCATCTGCCTGTCCCATCAGTTCATGGGAGGTCCAGATGAGACCATATAAAACGATAAAGGTGCCCAGAGCTGGGATATCTGATTGAATCTGTGTATCAAAACCAGAATGTAGCTCTCACTCTACATCGTAATCCTGTTGTGGTGGTGGTTGTTAAGTCTGACCCACAGTGCCCATGACAGAGTGAACTGCTGTCAGATCCCGTACCAGCCTCACAATTTCTGCTATGTTTAAGCTCATTGCTGCAGTAGTCACTGTCAGTCCATCTCATTGAGGCTTTTCCTCTTGCTAACTGACCTTCTACTTCTCCAATTATAATGTCCTCTTCCAAGGCTCGACCTCTCCTGATATCAAGCCCAAATTATGTGAGCCGAAGTCTCACCAGTCCCTCTCCTGAGAAACACTCAGGCTGCACCTTCCCTGACACAGATCTGCTTGGTTTTCTGGCAGTCCGTGGGACATCCAATATTCTTCCCTAACACCACCATTTAAAGGCATCCATTCTTCAGTCTTCCGTATTCGCTGGTCAAAATTCATACGCAGTTGATGAGATTGAAAGACCAGGACTTGGACCAGGTGCACCTTTGTCTTTAAAGTGACATTCTTGCTTGTCAGTACTTGAAAGAGAGTAGCCAGAAAGGCAAGCTGGATTCAGAAAAGGCCACAGAACAAAGGATATCAGGGCTAACATAAAACAGATTTTGGCTGAAGGCAGAGAATACCAGAAAGATGTTTGTGTTTTATGGAATATGCAAAGGCATTTCACTTTGTGTATCATAATACATTATACATAACATGAGAAGAATAGACAGCATCATAAGAACCTTTAATTGTGCTCATGTGGAACTTGTATACAGACCAAGAAGCAGTCCTTCAAACATTAACAAGGAAATACTTATTGGTTTAAAATCAAGAAGGTGTGCATTGTATCTCTTTGCATCCTCACCTAGATTAGGGAAATTCCTAATAAAATGTAGGTAAGTTCACTTGCCTATCCTATATTGGCTAATGAGATGCTCAGGTAAGCTATTGTGAAACTATAAAAGTCCATTAGTATATCTGATTGAATCTATAGATCAATACCAGAAGGCAATTCTGGTTCTACATATAAATCCTAGATTCAATTCAAAACTCAAATTCATTGCTGCAGAGTAAGAACCAGCTCATAGCTGACTCTCCAGTGTGTTTTTCTGAGGCTGTAAATCACATAGATCACCCTTCTTTCTCCCACAGAGTCACTGGTGGTACATCAGAGAGGCACGGCCGGAGGGTGAGCCGCACTACTATACTATCATAGGTCTCTGGATTAGGGCAAAATCAACCTCATTCCTCAGCCATCTGGTCTGACTGGTAGTGACCCTCCATTGGGCATTTTAGGCTATAAATATTTAAGGGAGGAGACTGTCCATCAGTGGATTCAAACTGATGGCCTTTTGATTAGCAGTGAAACATGTAAGATCATACTGTTGTCCTTATTGTGAGGTACTATAGGGTACATGGCTCCCAGCAACCCCATACTCTTCCCCGATCCTGCATCCTATTCACGCTCTCTTCCTATGCTCACATCCACTGTAGTAGTCACTCCATCTCGCTGAGGGTCTTCCTCTCTTTCCCTGACCCTCCACCTTTCCCTGCATGGTGTCTTTTTCCAAGAACTGGCCCCTTCTGACAACACCCAAAGTATGTGAGATGACGTTTCACCACCCGAGTCTCTAAGGAGAACCCTGACTGCTTCTCCTTCCAAGACAGATTCGTTTGTTCTTTTGGCACTCCATGTGATAGTCATGGTAATGAGTACCAATGAATGAGTACCAATGTCTTCTCCGGGAAAAGAAGTCCCAAATGCCCTTCACCGATGCGTGGGAATACGGAGCCTGAGGAGCACAATGGTCACGACTGTTCTGCGAGTTGATCTTAGGCCACGCGCTACACTCCTATTTCTCAAAGGAAGCAGCTTGTGGCGTCTGTGTTTCTGAATTTATTTTTCAGGGGTGGAGGTGATTTCAAGAGTCCAGGCTGTTTCCTGACAGCACACACCGAGCTGGCCTCGCATCCTCAGCCGCAGCAGACCTGACCAGGAGCCAAACCCAGGGTAAGCTTCGTCCCACGCTTCCTGTCGGGCCAGGCAGCCCAGGTTTCCTGGTGAGCCCTCCCTGCACCTCGCTGCCTCAAAGGCCTGGCAAGAGCCAGAGCCAGCCAAGAAGAGCTGAGGCAGCCAGATTTGTTAGTTCAAGTCCCTAAACCTAGAGTGTGTGCTGGGCTGATACTTAACGAAAATTAAAACAAAGATGTGAGTGCTGGGTGATGATTATATTACACAGGGGTCAGCCTTCCAAATGCCAGCCCAGGTAATTAAATTCACTTAACAAATATAATAAAATCATAAAAATAGTGACGTGTGGTGGGAAAGTAAGAGGGTACAACTGTTCGTTCGAATAAACCGTTTGGCAGTTTCTTATAAAGGGAAACAAAAACTTATATGACCCAGGGATTGCCTCCTATGTCTACCCCAGAAAATGAAAACAGGTTCACACAAAATCCTATACACAAATGTTTATAGCCGCTTTATTTGTAATAGTCCCAAACTGAAAATCAACAAAATGTCCTGCATTAGGTGAGGCAATAAAAAGCAATGAACTACTGATACATACAGCCACCTGAGTGGGTTTCAGGATATTTTGTGGAGTGGAAAGAAAGTTCAAGTTTACTGCAATCGTTCATATTTTGTGTCAATGAGCTATGATCCTCAGGGTAATGTAACTATCCTATGTGTTGTAAATGTTAGCCTCTACAGCGTTAAAGAGGCAGGATTAAAACTGATTCTACAAAGACAAGATAGGGAGCTCTGGTGGCCTAGTGGCAAGAAGCTGCACTCGGGAAGGCACACAGTTCAAGGCCACTAGCTGCTCCTTGGGAGAAGGATGGACAATCTCCTCCCATGGGTTTAACGGCCTCTGAAAACCTGCTGGAGGGTAAGCTATGGGTCAGGTCTGACTAGATGGTACACAACAACAACAACAAAGATAGGCCTTATCTGATGAAGGGCAAATCGCCTCAAAGGTGTGGCCTGGGCCTTGGATATGTGATTAGATTCTCCAGCATAAAGCTAAAGAGCTCTTTGCCTAGTTTACATCCACTTCTTGGCTTGTGGCCTCCACACTTGGAGCAGTGGCCTGCTACACTAGCCAGCTCTGGGCTCATCAACCTCCAAAGCCTACCGTTTGTGACACTGCTCCCAACAATGACCTTTGCACTCATTGGCCGCTGAAGCCAGCAGACTGAGACCCCGCCTGCTATACGCTTGGGCTCATTAGCCTCCCATATGCCCCTCTCTCTCTCTCTCTTGAGGTCTGACCAAAAGGCCTGGGACTTTCCAGCCTCTTCAAGCACGTGAAACACTCCTTCAAGCAAATCTCTCTCCATTTATACTTACATCTACATCTTTAGATTATCTCATTCATTGCTGTCAATGGGAATAAACTCATAGGGTTTCTGACCCTCCACTGGGGTTCTGAGGCTGTACATTGTACAGAAAGAGATCAACCATCTTTCTCCCAAGGAGCTGCTAGTGGATTTGAGAGATTAGATTTGGATTAGAGTGGCCCAGAGAGGAACAGACTTTAGATTAGCAGTGTATCTTTATGGACTACACCAGCAGGGCTCCTCATCTATCTTTCTATGTCCAGATAGATCTGTATCTCTATATTTATAGAATATAAATACAAATAGAACTCCATATAGAGCTATACCTATATTTATAGGTCTATAAGGAGTTCCAGTGGCCTTTGGTGGTAAGGTGTTACACTGGCAACCCAAAGACACATGGTTCAAATCCACCATCTGATCCGCCAAAGAAAGATGGGCAGTCTCCTCCCATATGATTAACTGCCTCTGAAAACCCACTGGAGGGTCAGCTATGGATTGGTTCTAAGTCAACAGCACACAACAACAACAGATATACAGACATACATATAGATGGGACAGATATGCAAGTAACTGTTACACATGTATACTGTCTGACTTCACTTGCATGATGTTCTCAGAATGACAAAATTATAATACAGTGATGGGAAGACAGTGGTTGCCTGGGGTTAGAGGTCACAGAGAGAGTGTCACTATTGAGGGGTAACGTGGAGCTTCTTTGTGGGGATGTATTAGTTTTGGGTCCTGAGTGTGGTGATGACTACTCAAAACTGCCCTTGATAACTTCTTACAGGACTACACACGGAAAGGAGGCCTGGATTGCTCACACAGTTTAGCACTCAAAGACTCTCCGAAGGGCTGGCATTGGAACTAACCCCATGGTACCTCGGGAGAAAGGCCTGGAGGTCACAGCCTTGAAGACCCCACAGAGCACAGTTCTCTGCACACATGACTCACCACAAGTCAGAACCAACTCAACAGCAACTAGCAACAACAACACATACACACACAAAAGAAGTGCATATTAAAAAAAACATAATGAGTATGATTCAGGGAGCATCTATTATATTCCCCACCCTGCTCTTGGAGCTTCACAGAAATCATGCATCATATAGACAGAACTGTGAAAATGAATACTATTGTCCTCATTTAACAGAGGAGGAAATAGATGCTCAGAAAACACTGCCTGGTAAGTGACCCAAGTCACACAGCTGGCAAGTAGAAAAACCAGGACTTTTAAACAAGTCTGTTTAAATTCAAAATCTTCACTTTTCCCTCTCTGCCTCTAGCGGCTTCCTAATATAAAAAAACTCAACTTTGGTCAGGTTGATTCTGATCCATCGTAACCCAATAGGACAGAGCAGAATCTCCTCTCTGGGTTTCTGAGGCTGTAAACCTTTACACGAGCAGACTGCCACATCGTTCTCCTGTGGAGCAGCTGGTGGATTCAAACAGCAGCCCAATGCTTAATCTCTAGTACCATCTGGTCTCCTCCCAAAGGACAGAGGAGTCACCTTAATTCTGATGTCACCCCACAGCACCGCTGAGCGCTCTGTCCTTGACCCTCTGACATTCAATCAAATCCCTCACAGCTGGACAGGGTCTGGAACAAAGCAGAGAAGTGCTGCTTGATGAAGATTCTCAAAGAATTAGCAAAGGGGCAGGTCATTGAAAAACAAGCTACTGGATGAAGCCAGGCAGCAGAATGGTTCAGAGATTTCAGAGTTTAAGGGGAGTGGCTTTTTCCCTAACGCCTCACTGTCATTTAGACCAGGGACCAACTTTTTGAGAGTCTGAGTCTTTTGCAGGCCATGCCTGACTTCCCCACATGGGGTCCCTCCTCAGTGTCCCACATCAGCAGAGCTTACCTTTACCCCGTGATCTGCCACTGTGTTAATTACAACTGCCCGTGACCCTCCATCCAATTTCTGAGGCTGGAAATCTTTATGGGAAAAGATGGCCCATTATCCTCCCAAGAAGCCACTGGTGGATTTGAACAACCAAAGACATCAGGTCTGTTGGTTAGTTAGCAGTGTATCATGTCACTGTATCAGATACTAGACAGCGTTTAGGAACCCTACTGGAACAGTGGTTAAAGCACTTGGTTGCTAAGTAGCAGGTTGATGGTTTGAACCCACCTGCTGCTCTGCGGGAGAAAGATATGGCTGTCTGCTTCTGTGAAGACTGCTGCTTTGGCAACCCTGAAGAGCAATTCCGCTTTCTCCTGAAGAGTCCCTGTGTGTCGAAATCAACGCAACAGCAGTGGGTTGATCGGGGAATTCTCTCATACGGTTCTAGAAATTACCCATTTGTATGTTGTTGATCCTTGGGGCCCAGCATTGAACTTGGCCTGAGTAGGAATTCAGTAGGCATTTGATGAATGACTGTGTGAACTGCAAGTATTTAACACAGAGGTTAAGGACTTGAATGCCTTCAGAGGCCAGACAGGCAATATCCATGACCATGAGTGATGTGGGCAATGGTGACTAGAAGGGGGAGGTGAGGGCCTGAGTGAAATGGGCCACATCTAAAGGCCAGCCACCACTCAGCCCTGGGCACTCGCTGCGATGGGAAATCTGGGCTGCCGATTGCCACATCTGATTTGTCAAGAGAAGCCTAAATGCAGGCTTTTATGATGAGTGTCTGATTTGTTCGTGTTGTAAACTCATTTTCCATTTTTTTTAATTACATGAAGGCCAAACGAGACACATATGCTGGCTGACAACCGCCCAGAGGACGCTGGTTGGAGACATCAATCCCGAAACTTGGGGACGTCCTGGGGTTTCTGATCTACTGACAGTGATTGTGCTGACTGATGTCTGCTGGGCAGTCCAAGGGGTCAGCTGTGGACACAAGAATGCCAAGGTTCATCAATGTCACGAAGCAGCACGTGTATGACTGTTAACTGGAAAACCAATTTGCTCTGTAAACTTCCATTCAAACCACAACTTTAAAAAAAAAAAAGCACAAAAAACCAAGCCAGGGTCCCCAACATCCATAAGCCGATTCCACTCGGACAGCCTTCTCCAGAGGCATTCCACACAGAGGCCCAAGGAGCAGGCAGGAAGGCTGGGGGTTGGGGAGTGCGGCCTTAGGATTGCTGCCTGGTTGGGTTATAGGATTCCCAGATAACTTGAACCCTCATGAAAAATGCATCTTTTTTGAATTATCAGATTATTTTCATCCCTGGCGCTAGAGGCACAAAGACCAGACAGTCTCATCTAATGGACAAAAGATGGCCTTGCCAGATCTATTTAAAGAGGAGCCGGCGCTACCGCTCGCACCAGACAGAGGGAATTTAAGACAAGACTGGACAGAGCCCTGAGGAGGAGGCCCTGATGAGTCAGCTCTGGCTGAGGGGCCGAATGTGGACATGGAGCCGCCCCCTCCCCGCGCTTCACTTCCACGTCTCCCTCAGCGGCCAGTGCCTCCCCTCAGACGGGAGGAGTGGGCACCCAGCTCGGAATGGGCCAGGTTCAAAGCCCTCCCCGCATCATTCATGGCTGACCGTGGCACCTGTGGCAGGTAACAACTCTGGAGTCTCCACTTCCTCGTCTAGAATGAGAGAATATACATTGACATCACAGTCCCTGTTGTTACCAGTCAGAATTCTCCAGAGAAACAACCGGCAGGATAGAGAAGAAGAATAGTTGATGGTTATTATTCATAGATTGTTGTATTCTCAAATTTTGCCTCCTTGCTAAAATGTTTGTGTGGTCCCAAAATCACACCTTGCGATGCTTTCACAGTCACGTGGGCACATGTGCATCTGCGGGGAGGGGGGGGGGGTAAAAAACCCGTGTTTCCCTGACACGTGTGTTCCCAGCGGAGTTCCAACAAGGTTGGTTCCCTATCAGGCGTTCGGTGCACTAGGGACTTGACAGGACGTAACTACTGCAGACAACAGAAGTGACTATGTATAGCTATATGTTTATCTACATATCTCTATATGTTTAAGGAATTGGCTCACACCACTGCGGGGGCTTAATATTATGTTAGAAGCTGCTGAGTTGACTTTAATCCTTGGCTACCCCGTGTACACCAGGTCGAAGCTTTGCCTGTATCTGTATCATCCTCACTCTCTGCTGTCCTCAAACCCATTGTTTCAGTGTTTGTGTCCAACCTACCTGTCGAGGGTCTTCCTCTTCCTCTCCAACCCTCCGCTGTTTCCAAGTATGAACTAGTCCATACTGACAACACATCCAAAGTATGTCAAAGTCTCACCGTCCTTGCTTCTAAGAAGCACTCTGGCTGCACAGATAGGTTTACTCTTCTGGTACTCCGTGGGATTCAATATTCCTCACCGACACCACAACTGAAAGGCATCAGTTCTTCTTTGGTCTTCCTTATTCACGGTCCAACTTAACATGCATATGAGGCAACTGAAGATATCACAGCTTGGATCAGGGCCATCTTAGTCTTTAAACGGACATCTTTACTTTTTAGCACTTTAAGAGATCCTTGAAAGCAGACCCATCGGTGCAACACATCTTTGATTTCTTGGCTGTTGTCCCCACAGGTGTTGACTGTGGATCAAAGTAAAAATAAATCAATGACAACTTCAATATATAACGATATTGCCCATAGGGCTTGCTGTGAGGGTTTTTCCAGTCAGGAACTTCTCCCAATTACTGAAGAACAATGATACCTGTTTGAGGACTGAAGTGTGCCTGATTGAGACATAAAAGACCACAGCCTGAATTAATAAGGATGACAGAATCACTACTGATGCCTTTGAACTGTGGTGTTAGAGAATACTGAAGATCTATCTCACGGACAGCCAAAAGCGTAAACAGGTACATCTTGGAGAAGGTGTATACAGAGTTCTCCTTGGAGGCAAAGGTGATAAAGCTTTGGGCTTGTTGGTTCTTCCTTGGAGAGGGACATTATGCTTGGAAAGGTAGAGGGACAGACAAAGAGAAGAAGTCCTTGAACCTGACTGAATGACACAATGACTAGAGAGATGGACTCAAGTGTATTGGAGATTATGAGGCTGGCACACAGTAAGACAGGGTCAGATCTCTTGCTCACAGGGTCACTATGAGTTGTACTTGACCTGACAGCATCTAGCAACAACTACTATGTTAAAATGTAATCCACAGTAAGAGCTATAGCCTTTGATCATCTTCAGTAGATGCTTAAAGTCCTCTTTACTTTCCACAAGCAAGATTGTGTTATTTACTGTTGCAAGTTGTTGCTGAGTCTTCTTCCAATCCTGACAGCACATTCTGCTTCACAGAGTCAAACTTCTCGAATTATTTGCCCAGCATACAAATCTAATGGGTTTGGTAAAAGGATACAACTTTGATTCATACCTTGTCTCATTTTAGTCCATCCTTTTATTCTGTTCAAATGATTGCTTTTTTTTAGAAAAAGGTAACCAGTTAAAAAAATATCAAAACATAAGAGTCCACAATTAAGGTTGCATAGTGGAATGTACTTGGGGCAGTGGGAGGGGTGTGGGGGGTTGTGTCCCAGGGAGGGAGTGTTTCTTTTACTTTTGAAAGAGAGGAGCAAACTGGGGGGGTGGGGACGGGGAGGGCTGGGCGGGGAGAGAAGTGCAGCAATGAATGAATGGAAATCCAAAAATCTCTGTAAATGCTCATTAAAATTATTTTTAAAAAATTTTGTGAATAAACTAGTAGGAAAAAAATATCAAAAGACGAATTGTATTAGGCAAATCTGCTGTTAAGAGACCTTCCAAGTACTGAGAAGAGAAGATGTCAGTTTAAAGACTAAGGTGCACCTGAGCCAGGCCATGGTCCTTGCAATTACTTGCTGTGCATCAGAGAGCTGGATAATGACTAAGGATGACAGAAGAAGAATTGATGCCTTTGAGTTGTGGTGCTGGAGAAGAGTCTTAAACATATCATGGACTGCTAAGAAAACAAATAAGTCTATCTTGGAGAGGGTGAAACCAAGTTTCTCCTTGGATGCTAGGATTTTGAAGCTCCATCTTACATACTTTGGACATGTGACCAGGAGGGACCAATCCTTAAAGACTTCATGCTCAGAAAGGTAGAGGGACAGAGCAGGAGCGGAAGACCCTGGATGTAACTGGACAATGGGGTAGGTGTGTCTGAGTCAGTGAGACTGGCTCAGGACAGGGAAGGGCTCAGAGCTATTGTGCATAGGTTTGCTATGGGTTGCAGGCAACTTGATGGCACATAACAACAACAACAATAAAAAGATAGATTTATTAGAAAGTTACGCCCCGGATGGGACAGACCTTCTTCCATGAAAAGCAATATGGAGGAGGTCCAAATGACTGCTTCTCAACATGAAGGCTAGCACATCGGCAGTCTGTAGGGCAGATGCTGAAAACTCAAGGTTTGAGGTTGCAGTCTTGTGACAGTTATTTCTTCTTGCTTGGGAAAACCTCAGTTTTACTTTTAACTGATTGGATGAGATCCATCTACATTGTCAAAAACAAGCCTTCTAAAGTCAAATTGATTGTAGATATTATTGTTGTTGATTGCAATCAAGTCTAGCACAACTCATAGCAACCCTATGAACTAAAGACTTGAAGCCTTTCTTTAACTATCGTCATTTATCAAAGTTCAAAGAGTTTCCAGAAGCATGTTGTTTAGAAAGTGGATGCCACATTTATAAAACAGCTCCACGGTAACACCTAGAACAATGTTCCGTTGATTAACTGAGTACTGCCACCACAAAAAGAATACAGAATGTCCCATGGAGCACCAAAGAAGAAACAGAAAGGTCTTGGAGAAAGTGCATCTGGAGGGCTCCTTACAGGTAAAGATGGCAAAACTTTGTCTCACATACTTTTGGCACGTTGTTAGGAGAGACTATCCCCTGAAGAGGGATGTCATGCTTGAAAAGGAGGAGGGTCAGCAAAAGAGAAGATGACCCTCAATCAGATGGACTGACATAGTGACTGCTGTAATGGGCTCGAGTGTGTCAGAGATGATGTGGATGGCACAGGATAGGGCAGGGTTCAGATCTGTTGTTCACAGGGTCGTCACGAGTCATACTCACCTTAATGACACCCAATAACAATAACTACCAAAAGGTCAATACTGCAAATCCACTAGGCCTGCTAGGGAGAGAAAGATAGGTAGTCTCCAACTGTAAAGAATTATAGACTCAAAAGTCAACAGAGTCAGCTTAGTGTCAGCACCCCCTCAGTGGCAGTAGCACCACGTTGGGAAGGACCCTGGTGGTGTAGCAGGTGATGTGTCTCACACAAGCTGGAACCTACCTAGTTGCTTCTCAGAAGAGGCATGAGGCAGTCTGCTCCTGTTAAGACCCGAGAGAGGGTCACTGTGAGTCACAATGGACTCTCCGCCCGTGGGTTTGATTATTAATTATTATTTTTATCATGTTAGGGGGAACAGAAGATGCAATGGGTACTGATGACAGTGGATGTATGGAATGTAAGGGGTTGAAGGCAATAGAATGAGAAGAGGCTTTTCTACTAGACAATGCTTTGGAGCCCCAACTAGGGGAGGGTGTGGAGGGGCCTTCTAAACAGCCTGAGGAGAAGGAGCCCACATCTCTTTCACACCAAAGAGGAAAGCAGATGGGGTGCTGAGATGGAAAAGCCTAGCAGACTTGACCAAGATGTGCTGCTCTGACACATAGAGCACAGAAGCACCTCTTCCGTAGGTCACCAGGTCTGACCAGCCCTGGTCGTTTGCAAGGATTCAGTTGGAAAGAGGCCATCTTGGTTTAGAGCCACATTATCTGGGCCCAGCTCCACCTAACGTACAAACCAGCCTGTCATGTGTTCTTAGAGGCTGCTTTTGGGCTCACTGGTGAGCATTCAGGGGCTGCACACAACCCAAATGTGACACACACAGCCCCTCTGCTTTGTTTTTACCTCACAAGGCAACTCTCATATGGCGAAAATCGGGTAATTACTTGCTGTGGAATCTTGAGCAATTTTTTTTTAATTTGCCTGACTCCAATTACTCATCTGTAAAATGAAAACAATAGATCCCTCTTCCTCTGAAATATAAGCTATTGTGCATAAAGTGCAGTCCCGGCTCCAGAAGCTCCCAGTCTATATCTGCCATCCTATCTGTCATTTTTATAGCAGCCTATATCACTTCTACTGTGTAGTAAATGATAAGAGTTTGTTGTTTTGTTCTTTCTGTACTCCAGCAACTAGCACCACCCCTGGCACTAGGAAGCAGGAGCAGACAGACCACAGTCACTTTCCAATTCAACTACTGAATTGAGCTGTGTGACTCTGGGTAAGTTATTAACCTCTCTAAACTCATTTCTATTCTCTATAAAAATGCAGTCCTCGGTCCTGCCTCCCAGAGTAATTGGGTATTTGGGAATTGAGAGGGATAAAGCATTGTCAGGGGATTGGCATGGGTCAAGACCTATCTTCTTTTCCTTCCAGGTCCTATACACCCCAATTAGATAATCCCATCTACAGTACAAAAATTCAATCAGAAGATGAAATCTACAGCCCCCTCGAAACACTCAATTAACTCTTGGCCTTGTCCAAGAATTTATATCATGATCTCACTACCCCAATCCTGGACACCGCTCTGTGTGATCAACACACACAGTCAGAAGCTTTTCATTTAAGTCTTTTCTTTGAAACTTTCATACAGAAAAAAAGTAACCATCTTCATCTCTGTAAAATTCTAAATAAAACCTAAAATAAAAAAAAACCTTTAATACACCTGATACAAAAATAAAATATAAAATATATATGTACGAGAGCAATCTTACAACATAAGGTGTCCTGATGGCCCAGTGGTTAAACAGAAATTAAAACTGAAATTGCTAAGCAGAAGGTAAAGGGTTTGAACCCAATATTAACTCTGCAGGTGAAAGCTGTGGCAGTCTGCTCCCATAAAGATGTACAGCCTCAGAATTTCTACAGAGCAGTTATACTGTGTGTGTGTGTGTGTGTGTGCGCGCGCGCGTGTGTGTAGACTGAGAAAGCTTGTCATACTCAACTGTGAAATCAAACAAGCTTCTATCCTCTCTCATGGACAATAAAGAGCTGGAGGTCTAATGCTGTGGAAGGTCACAGTTTCCCTTAAGAAACTGCTGCGATCTGCTTCATGATCAGAGTGGAGAGGACTAAGTCGACCAAACTCTGGTGGCCTAGTGGTAAGAAAGCTGCACTGAAATCCCAAAGGCACATGGTTTTAATCCATTAGCTGCTCTGAGGAAGAAGGATGAGCAGTCTCCTTCCATGCAATTAACTGCTTCTGAAAACCCGCTAGAGGGCCAGCTCTGTGTAGTACACAACAACAATGACAACCAGAAGATTAGAACATAGTTGAATGCATTTTAATGGTACAGATGGGGTTAGAATTTGGATATTTGTTTCCTTACTGGGTGACATGGAGGATGAAAAAAGGAGCTCTGGTGACATAATAGTTAAGCACTAACCATTTGGCTGCTAACCAAAAAGTCAGCAGTTACAACCCACCAGCTGCTCTGAAGGAAAACCTGGCAAGTCTGCTCCCATAAAGATTTCCTGTTCGTGCCCACCCAGGGACGAAAAAAAAAAAAATTTCCTATCGACCCATCAACAAATGGATGGATATAAAAACTACAGTATAGTCACAAAACAGAATACTATGCAGCACTGAAAAACAAGGAACTCACAAAATATTACACAACATGCTTGACCCTGGACGACATTATGCAGAGCGAAATATTTCAGCTGCAAAAGGACAAATACTGCCTAACACCACTGTTACAAAATAGGAGTGATATGGCTGGGGCAAACTAGGAAAAGAGGGTACTGATAATGAACATTGATAAGAACAATGAATGGCAGTGGACACTGCACTGGAACAGATGAAGGACAGGATTGTTTAAAAGGAATATCTGATTAGGCATTATTTGTATGACAACAGTCCAGAATAAGAAGTGCATAACAAAGTGGACTCGAGAAGGGGAAGAAGGAAGGGAAGAAATTATGCAGCAATCAATTTTTTTTTAATTTTATTATTTTGTGTCTTTGTACCGTCAAACTGGATCTGACTGGTACAGGAGGAAATTGTCCCTCCGTTTCCAGCAGAGCCTCTGGTGGAATTGAACCGCGTACCTCAGGGACTGCAGTGCAGCTTCTTGCCACTAGGCCTCCAGAGCTCCCTAACAATGAATATTTTTTAAAAAGTCAGCGTGGGATAGGAGAGGCTTGGGGAGCAAAATGTGCACCAACGAATGAATCAAAATCCAACTTTTCCGTAAATTTTCGTTTAAAATCACAATTAAAAAAAAAATTCCTATAGAGAACCACGGGGGCAGCTCTACTCCACCCTGTAGGATGGCGCTGCATCAGCGTTTGCACCACGGTGCCCATGAATCACAAACCATCTTATCTTCAGGTCAACCGTGCAGGTGTGCAGAGGAGGAAACTGAGGCACGGAGAGTAATTCACCCAGGTTCACCTTAATGAAGCAGCCAAGAGGAAGTGACAGTCGCTGCCTCTGCTTCTGCACGCGGCCTGACCCACGTCCACCCCAAGACCCAGCCCGCCATGCCCCGTCCTGGACAGCAGAGGGACAGACCCCGAGACGTGGCTGCGGTGGCCGGGGCTGTGGGGCAGGGGGCAGCCCACGGGCCTTCGTCGCTGCGGGAGGAGAAAGGACAGGTGGCACCTGGACTCCCACCAAACCCGCCTGCCCGCTGACTTCTCGCTAAAAGAAAAAAAGAAAAAGCCTCAAAACAAACTCACCTCCATGTGGTTCCGCTCCATCTGGGTTCAGATGCTGTAAATCACAGCGGGAGCAGATCGGCCTCTGTCCCTCGGTCAGCGTCCGGGACGCAGACTTCCGGTTAGCAGCACAGCACCCTCTGTCGGACGGCTGGGGAACTACAGCCACTGTTTAGGTGGGCGTCAGGCGACCCCACGTGTGCAGACGTGAAACTGTATGCCTCAGGGTTTCCAGGCCTTTCTTCCGAGGCACCTCTGAGTGGATTCAAACCGCAGAACCTCCAAACATGCCTTTAGCCTTCACTTCAACATCTCCAAGGGTTTCCGCCGTCATGCAAATAAATGTTTCTGAACTGACCAGTGCATCCCCCACTGAGAGGTTGAGGGGGATTCCAGGTGACTTGATGTGATGTAATCATGACTCATTGCCTCTTAGCTTAGTTCCTAGAAGGGCTGAAATCCCGGGGACGATGCTAGGGGAAGCACGGTTCTAGGAGAATCATTACCTCCTGGAAGATTACCCAAAACCATTCAACTCATCACACTCTGTAAGGAAGAGGCCTGTCCCCAGGGCTCCAAGGGCAAGTGACTGTAGAGTCCAGCAGGCCAGATGTCTATGCTGTGTTACTGCACAGGGGTCAGGTGCACCCCTGGGCCTGCCCAAGAGTGGGTGGGGTCTGCATGACTCCAGCCCCATTCACTTGGGAAGCATCCTGCTCTTCAGCCAGTAGCAAAACCTACTCTTAACAATGAGTCGTGGTTAACTCAATGGCACTTAACAACAATAACTTCAACAAAAAGCTTTCCTTTTCAGAGGCAAAGTTATGAGCTTGCTGGTTGAGCAATAATGTTGTTGGCCTCAAATTCTCCCTGCAAAAAGTTGGGAATTAATGGAAAAGAAAAAAAAGAAAAGAACACAGCTCTCATTGAGAACTCTATGTCTTTATGGGACCTGTTTTTGGGGGGGGGTTTTGGATTTTCATTTAACCTTAATTTTAAAAGAATAACATAGAGAATATTTTTCTGCATTGGCACTAGCTTTCTGACTATCACCTAAAATTTTGTAAAAAGTTTCTACTGGAGCATTGGAGACTCCGAAAAACAAAACAAAACAAAACACCAGCACCCATGGCAAGCACTGTTTAAATCCCTGTCCAAACTTCTGACGCCCATGTTTTAGATAACTTTACTGCAATATCAGTTCCAAAATACAAGCCAAGCTCATTCATCTTTTACTTAACACATTAAGTCACTGCATGAAAATTACAACCCCACCTTCCTGCTTCACTGATAAAAACTGGCGTATGAAAATCTCCCACTCCCTTCTTTTTCTACACTATCATCCTTATTTTGTTGAGCTTTTTTATCAGGGTCTTGAATCTTGTAAAATGTCTTTGCTGTTTCAAGTGAGATGATCATATGGTTCTTTTCCTTTTTATTGACGCATTGGGTTACAGTTTTTCTTGGATTTCTTCTGCATACTGGGTGGGATAAGTCCCACTTGATCATGATGTATGATTTTTATTTTTTTTTATGTACTGTTGAAGTCAATTGGTTAGGATTATGTTGAGAATATTCACGTCTATGTTCACGAGAAATGTTGATCTTTAATTTTCTTTTGGTGTGATATTTTTCTTTGCCTGGCAATGGTATCAGAGTTACACTTGCTTTAATGACTTAGTTCAAGAGTATTTTTTTATTCTAAAATAGTTTGAGTAAAATTGTTGTTAACTCTTCTTTGACTGTTTGGTAGAATTCACCAGTAAAGGTGTCTGGGCCGGAATATTTTTGTTGAGAGGTTTTTTGGTATGATCTGATCAATTTCTTCTACTATGATGAATCTGTAGATATTTTCTACCTTGGCAATTAGCTTAGGGAGGCAGTGAGTTTTTAAGAACTGGTCCATTTCCTCTAGATTTTCACAGTTATCGGACTATATAGTTCCTTATAGTATTCTTCTAGTATCCTTTTCCCATTGGTTCTTTGTAGTATTTAATTTCTCATTCGTGTTTTTTGTATCTTCTCCTTTAGATTTGCCAGTGGCTTATAGATTTTATTGATCTTTTCAGAGAATTAGCTCCTAGACTTGTCTATTCTTTCTATTGTTTTCCTATTTTATGTTTCATTTATTTCTACTCTTTATTATTCCCTTGTCCTGGAGACAACTGTCTTTGCTTGCTGTTCTTTTTTCTAATTTGGGGAGATGTTAAGGTGTTGGCTTTGGTTTTTTTCAATGTGTGCATTTTTTGCTCCAAATAAACCTCTAGTCACGGCTTTTAGTATGTCCTAAAGAATTTACTATGTTGTGTTTTCATTTTCATTAGCTTTACAAGTTTTTTCATTTCATTTTTATTTCTTCTATTATTCAGTAACAAGCAGGCAATCTACTTCAGAGCAGGGATTGAGAGAGAAGCAGTTACCCATGGGGTCACTATGAGTCAGAACTGACTTGGTCGTAACTAGGACTGGTGGCCTTTTGCTGAAGGCTAGGGAAATATAGCTACATCCTGAGATCTCCCTGACTTTTGGGCCTTTGAAGAAGGAGGAAACAAACAGTTACTGTTGGGAAAATAGAAATGTCTCATTTCTGTTCACTGCAGACCCGGAGACACTGGAGTGCAACCTGGAAGGAGGCACAGTGAGAGATGCGTCTTCATGACTGCAGGATTCAGAATAGAGTTATCCAAAGATGCTGAGACCAGGAATCCACAGAGAGGCTACGTGCAACCATGAGCTGTGTATGATCCCAGATCTAAATGTGTTTAAAAGGAGCTCTGATGGCCTATTGGTAAGAAGTTGTGCTGCAATCTCAAAAGCCCTGGGTTCAAATCCACCAGTTGCTCTGAGGAAGAAGGACGGGCAATCTCTTCACCTCCTGCCTCTGAAAAATGCCGTAGGGGGTCAACTATAGGTCATTCCAACTCAAAGCAACTCAAAGACACTTAACAACAACAACAACAACAACATAACTTGGTTCAGACTCTGTGGTACCTAACAACAATAATGAACTTAAGATGATAGAGACCCAGGGGAATAGTATGGAGCTCAGGAGGTCTGGGGGAGAAGGGTGATCTCCCCCCACGTGATTTACAGCATCAGAAACCCAGTGAAGGGTCAGCTGGAAGCTGGTTCCCATTTGACAACAACGAGTGAGTGTGTGAGCATGGTAATGTAATTTATTAAGTGCTGGGTTACTAACTGAAAGGTCAACAGTTTGAACCTACCAGCCACTCCCAAAGGGGGTCCCATTAAGATTTAAGCCTGATGGAGGCCTGCCATGAGTTAGAATTACAGTGGGGGTTTAACATAAATCTCTTTAAATCTACAGCCCAGAGTTTTTCAGCCATTCTCTGGGCTGGGGGGCTGTCTTATGCATTATAGGATGGTTACACTTAATAGATGCCAACAGCATCCTTTCTCCCAGTTGCGACAACTAAAAATCTCTCCAGATTTAGACATATATCTCTATCCTTACCCCCTGCAGTGGGGCGGAGGCAGAGGAGGGCAAGATCACTTTGGGTTGAGAACCTCTGCTTTACATAATGAGATCTTGGACATGCCCAGGGGTTTTTTTGCTGTCACCTGAAACCTTACCCACAAGGCTAAAAGACCCAATTAAAATACCAAGTATCAGAGCCACACTGTTAGCCTGAATGCAGCCCAAAAAGCAAATCAAGGAGGCAATTAATTACACGTTGCCTAACTGGGTTCCTCCTTGCAGCTTCAATTGCATTAGGTAGTCAGCTCCCCTCCCTCTCCACTGTTTGAATTGTTGCTGTGTGGGGGCCAGTCCACCTCAGAGCTGGCTGCATTTCAATAACAGCCAGGGCCACTCTAATGGGGCTTTCCAGGCTTAATTAGTTCATATTTGTAAAGTTCCTTAGGAAGCTCAGGCCAGGATGCTATGGGAAGGCCAAGTTACCAGGATTCTCGCCACACTGTTAAAAAGAACATTCCCGAATTGAAGGGTGAGGGGGGAGCTGGCAAGGCCAGGAAAAGAGCTCCTAGCAGCGTGCGTGCGAATGGTGAAGGAGTTCTTGTGAAGTCCATTTGAGACTGTAAAGAAAGACTGGAATACTTTCCAACTTTCTGGCCCTCCTCCTATTCTCTAGAGCAGGAAATTATTTAAAGTATTTCCTGAGCAGCTGAAGTATGTTAGAAACCTGCTAGTATTCTCTACATTATCTCCAGGAAATGGACGCCAGAGAATTTCTCTGCAACAAGAAACTATGTGAGCTCAGCTGTTCATTTCCACCTGAACCAGCCGGGGACCCTGTCAAACTCAGGGTCTTAACACAGGAGCAGGAGACCCTGGAAGAGTCTCAATACAGAAAAGAATGTGGAGATAGAGACATATATTGTTGTTATTGTTATTGTTGTGTACTGTAGCTTTGGAACCAACTCATAGCTTACCCTCCGGTGTGTTTTCAGAAGCAGTTAATCTCACAGGAGAGTTCCCGTCCTTTCCCTGCAGAGTGGCTGGTGGCTTCAAAGCATTTAAGCCCTCAGTTGTTAACTGGAAGGTTGGAGAGTTGAACTTACGCAGACGTGAAAGTAAAGTCTGGTGATCTGCTTCTGAAATACAGGAGCCATGAGAACCCACGGGCACAGCTCTACCTGACAGACGTGGCAACTGCTGTGAGTTAGAATCCACTCAACAGCCAGTTTGCTTTGTTATAACAGCCTGCTAGTTATTCTTGTTCAACCCTCAAAAGCCAGGTCCAGGCTAAGCATGAAGTCAACCTCTTTCATTTTAGGCAACATTAGAGACTATAACACAAAGAAACGCATCTGCCTTATGCCACCTCTCAAGACTTGCTCTTTCCAAAACCTGCACCCAGGAACGTGTCAAGGTGGAGAGCAGGAGGCATTCTGTCCCCACCTAGCCAAGTGTGAACCCCCTGAGTAAAATAGTGGTGGGTCCACAACTGAGAGCCATCTGGGAACCAGCTGTAACTGTGGCTAGCAAGGTCCCCTTGTCTCCTATGAGAAGGACAAATGCAGTTACCAGAGTAGAAATCCCCGAGGAAGAGGGCAACTGGTACCTCAAAAGCAAGGAGCAAGGCTTGAAAAGGCAAGCCAGTTCCCCAAGAGAATGACAGACCTGCTTAAACTGTGAAAGGCCAGGAGTTCTGAGCTTCCCAGTAACCGTCACAGGCCATCCCCTGGAAGCCACACACACAGATCCAGCACTGGGGAAGTGAGGGACCTGCCTCTCGCTGTCCGTTGGTAGAAAAGGAGCCAAGCCCATACTGTTGTTACCACCCACCCTCTGGGGCCTGCAGAGTAGCCAAACTCAATGCCAAAGACAGAAATATGAACCCCTGCCATCCATCTTCTCTTCTCCGGGACAAAGAAACCACAGATTTTTAGTGTGTTGCATCATGCTTTTGGAATGTCAACCAGATGCCATCTTTTGGGGACAATAGTTAAGATTCCTATTCAATCCAGTTCTCTTATCTCAATGGCAGCTACAGTCTTTAGTCTGAGATCTTAAACTATGACATTAAGTAAGCTCACAGCACAGATGTGAAGAAAAGAATGGGCTCAATACTCGAGAGTCAGTAAAAGGAAGATAATCGAGGAGACAGATTTGCACAAACTACAGCAACGACCTTGAGCCTGGCAGAGGTTGGGAGGATTGATTGGCCAGAGCAGGTCTGTTGTACATAGAGTCTGAGTAGAAGCTGAGTCAATGGCACTGAACATCCTCTTTGAGAATCCAATGGGTTCCTTTCTCAGAACACACACAGATTAAACAATAAACTCTGTACTGTTTTCATCTTAGCTCTGGTGGCACAGTAAGTCCTTAATTGCTAACAGAAAAGTTGGCAGGTCAGACCCACCAGTAGCTTTTCCCGAGAAAGAAGTGGCAGTCTGCACCGTAAAGACCACAGTCTTGGAAACCCTATAAGCAGGGTTGCTATCAGTTGAAAAGTGGTTTTCAACTTTTCTAAAATTAACTTTACTTCTGTAATGAGCCATTTTTAAAAGTTACTCGGCCTTCCAAAAAAAAAGAAAAAAAAAGCAGTAACTTTTGTGTAGTAATTACTACGTTTGTTTCCTCAGAGTAACTTAGACACCAGTTGGAAGGGCAGGTAAGAAGAGTGTGGTAATAGTTGTTTGTTGATAACCTAAAACCTTGATCTAAACAAATGGATTTAAAAAAAACAAACACTAAATCCTCTTCATTTTGTCCCTGAATTTTGAATAATCTTGTAGCCACAATTAGGAATTGCCTTCTAAACAGCAAAGCTCGATTATTTATTCTTTCTTAACTTGAAATTCAACACTTTCTAATTCATTTAATCCTTCCTCATGATCCTTTTAGAATTGGAGGAAAACTCTTCAACAGCCTGTGTTATGCACATGACACAACTTTGCTGGCCAAAACTGCCAAGATTTGAAGTGTTTGCTGCAGAAAGTTCAGGACAGTAGCCTTCAATATGGATTGCATCTCAACATCAAGAGAACAACCTACCAGGCCAATAGGTAGTATCATAATAGAGAAAGACTGAGATTGTTAATGATTTCATCTTGTTCAGATCCACAATCAACACCCTTGGCACTAGGAGTTAGGAAATAAAAAGATGAGTTGCATTGGGAAAAACCTGCTGTTAAGGACCTCTTGCTAAACAGTCAAGTCTAGAGACCCAGATGCACCTGATCCAGTCCATAGTCTTCTCAATTGCTTGCTATGCATCTGAGAGCTGGACAATGAATAAGGATGACAGAAAAAGAAGCCTTTTTGAGTTGTGCTGGAGAAGAATGTTGACTATACCATGGAGACTGCCAACAGAACAACCAGGTCACTCCTTAGAGGTAGTGACTTTGAAGCTCTGTTTCACATACTTTGGTCAAGTTGCCAGGAGAGACCAATCTTTGGAGAAGAGTATCATGCTTGGAAGGGTAGAGGGTTAGCACAGGAGAGGAAGACCTTGAACGCGATGGATGGACACAGTGACTGTGGCAACGGGGGCAAGTGTGTCTGAGACGAGGTTGGTTCAGGAATAGGGCAAGGTTCAGACTCATTGTTCAAAGCGGCACAATGAGTTGTAGTTGATTTGATGGCACATAACACCCTAATTCATTATTTTTATGAAACAACAGTCTGAAAGTCACACACTGACACATGGGGTTTGAACTTTGGCAGATCTGACTCTTACCCTGACCCACTATACCCAGTACCTCCCAGAACTGGAAACGGGGAAGGGCATTTATGATTGTAAAAAGCCTCAGCGGAATGCATGAGCTGATCACTTTGAGTGCTGATGCCCACAACTCCTACACAGTGTTATGAAACTGTCCTAAATATTTAGGAGGAACTGGGTGTTTAAAAACAGCAGAATTATGCTTTCAAACCATGCCAATAACATGCCATTGAACATACAAATGCTCGAAATGAACTTGCTCTTCTGCCCTCAAAAAACCCTACGTGATAGCTTGGGTGTTTTTCATCATCTTTATTAGCTGTGGTTATGAAACTGAAATCAGGGGTTGTCAGAACACTTTCTACTAACACTTTCCTTTGGTGGGGTGTGGGGGTGGGTGCCTGCATGATTTGGCCAGGTTTTGTTAATCACAAATTAGGTCAACAGCCCAAGCTCAAAAGAAAGCACTATTAATGACATGTTTTGAAGGCTTTCCAACATAGGCCAGCTGGGTTTTGGCAAGCTCTAGTGAGGGTGGAGGGAGCTACACTTCCTTCAATGGCCTTCTGAACCTGGGATTCTATAAGCTAAAAAAAGTCGCCAAAGACCCATGCAACTAAGACTGAAGATTTGCTTTTATCCACTATTGTTGCCAGGTCCCTTTGAGTGACATTTTGATCTCATGTGACAGAACCCACCGCATCACCAAACCACCAACCAAATTGAGTCATAGCGACCTGATAGGGTAGGGTAGAACCGGAGAGCAATCCTGGCTGTGTTATGTGCCATCGATTTGTTTGTGACTCATAGCGACCCTGTGTACAACAGCTCTGAACCCTGCTCTATCCTCAGTCAACTTTATCATTTATGACACACACCTACCCCCATTACCCCAGTCAGAGTCAATCCATCTCATCCAGGGTCTTCCTCTCTGTGCTTCACAGGAATTCCAAAGCTGGATCTTTTATTCTGCTGGTAGTTTTGAACTGCCAATCTTTTAGCTAGTATCCAAGTACTTAAACTGGGCTACCACCTGAATGGGATAGGACAGTGTTCAGCTAGATTACTCATAGGATCACTATGAGTTGTACTCAATTCAGGGGCAGCTAACAACAAAAACAAATCTCTCATTGTCATGAGAGCAGGGTATTTTGTCCCTTCTGAGGGCCTGCAAAGCTGTAAATCACATGGGAGGAGAATAGCCATATGTTTCCCACTGAGCAGTTAGTGGATTTGAACTTCTGAACAAACATACACTTTAGGTTGGCAATTTAACTCACTGCAGACTACACCTCTAGAGCTCCTTGTATGCAGTATGCACATACAAGGAAGACCCGTTAATATAACTATTATTCAAGACACTGTATAAGGGAGCTTTGGTGGCCTAGTGGCAAAGAAGCTGAACTACAATCCCAAAGGTGCGCGGTTCAAATCCATCAGATGTTTTGCTGGAGAAAGTGCAGCCAACAATGTTCCTGGGAGGCCAAGACAAAGCTTCATCTCATATACTTTGGGCAAGTTGCTAGGAGAAGCTCTTCCTTGGAGAGGGGTATCACATACGTGGAACGGTGGAGGGTAGGCAAAGGAGAGGAAGGCCCTCAACCAGGTGGATTAACACAGTGACTGCAGCAAGGGGCTCGAGGGTGTCAGAGATGATGAGCATGACCAGGGTAGGACAGGGTTCAGATCTGTTCACAAGGTCACTATGAGCAGTATTCAATAGCACCTAATAGTGCTTTATCAATACTTAAGTTGGATCTGCAAGTACATTAACATAAAATTTTGTCCACTAACAGGTTCAAGAAAAGCATCCAAATGCCTCTATGGAAACTGTTACGTTTAAATTTTGCCTAATGGATGAAAAAAAGACTTTCTGTTAAAATGAACTAGGCAGAAGGCAGCCTAGGTCCTCAACTAAGGCATCAAAAACAAAACTAACAGACACCAATGCTGATTCTGGCATCTAGAATTTAAAAAGAAAAGATAAAGAAGTTTAAACATTAAATGAAGGAAGACTAAAGGAAAACCTCAAACAAGGAGGAGTTTTCAGGAACCATTTTCAACAGCCATCTGATTGGTGTGGGGAACCTGGAACTGTAAGGGTATCCACATCTTCAGCTGGCCCATCTTGGCCTTTGTGACCTGCACCCTCCCAGGTATCAGAAGAGTAACTTCCCACTGTCACCACTTCCCCAACCCATGTCACCTCCAGCTGAGGTCAGGTCCAAGCCATTTTGTGTCTGCCCAGGAAGCATTGGTCCACTCTCCATTCAGACTGCCTGCTAGGGCCATACCAGGCTGTATCAGCCAAAACCTTTTGCTTTTTTATTTGCTGTCATGTTTTTTTATTTGTTGTCCTATTTGCCACTTTCTCATATGGCTTTTTTTTCCCTTTCCCTTGCCATTCTTTTCCTTTTTCCCCTTTTACCTGATTTTTTTCTTTTGTACCCCTCCCATTTTTTGTTTTTCTATTTTCACTACCCAAACTTGCTGGTGAATGCTACCAAACACTCAGAATAGCTGACAGCAGTTTTACACAAATATTTCAGAATACAGAAAAAGATGGAATAGTCCCAAATTAACTTTTTTGCAGCAAGCATAAATAACCCTTATGCCAATGACACCACTGAAAGAGAAAACTATATAGAATAGTATCTCTCAAGAACATAGATGCAAAAAAAAAGGAATATATTTGCAAAAATTCTCAACAAATCCTAGTCAATAGGATACAAAATAGAAATCATTGAGGGGGCTCTGGTGGCCTAGTGGCCAGAAGCTGCACTGCAATCCCAAAGGCATACGGTTCAAATCCACCAGATGTTCCACTGGAGAAGGGACAATCTCTTCCTGTGCCAGTTGGATCTGATTCTACACTATTCAACAACAAACCATTTGGCATGATCCAGTAGGATTCATACTAGGTATGCAAGGATGATTCACCATTAGTAAAATAATCTGTGTAATCTACTACATCAACAAAAGAACCACATGATCATCTCAATGGATGCAGAAAAGGCATGTGCAAAGATTCAGCACTCTTTTCTGATACTAAAGCTTAACAACACAGGAATAGAAGGGAAATTCCTCAACATAACCAAAAGCATAATGTTCAACATTACTGTCAATGGAGATTGAAGACATTCTCTTCGCAAACAGGAACCAGACAAGGAGGCCCTACTTATTCAATATTGTATTGGAAGTCCTAACCAGAGTAAAAAGACAAAAAAAGAAATAAAATGCAGTCAAACTGGCAAAGAGAAGGAAAACTATTTGCAGATAGTGTGGTCATGAACGGCGCTGCCAAGCCAAAGGCATGCCGTTCAAATCCAAATCCACCAGCTGCTCTTAGGAAGACTGATACTCTCCTCTCATGTGATTTACTGCCTTTGAAAACCCACTGGAGTGTCAGCTATGAACTGGTTCTGCCTCGATGGTACAATGATGATCTTATAGAGAAAAATCCCACAGACTCAACCAGAAAATTATTGGATCAAATTGATTCCATGAACAGAGTCAAAGGTACAAGACCAACATACAAATACCAAAGGGGTGGAGGTGGGAGAGGGGGTGGGGGTGTGCCAATTCCTCTACAGTAATAAAGAGAACTCAGAAAAGGAAGGAAAGCAATACCATTTATAATAGTCACTCAAAAGATGAAATATTTAGGAGTAAATCTAACCAGGGATGCAAAGACCTCTACAAAATTACAACATATTACCACAACAAACCAGAATAGACCTACATAGAAGAATGGGCCAATCTCCTCCCCTGCCTCTGAAAATCCACTGGGTCAGTTATGCATTGGTTCTGACTCTATGGTACCTACAACCACCACACCAAGACTCTAAGACTTAACACTGAAAAAGCATCTACAATAGCATAACAAGCTGGAAAGCCCGATCTCATCAATTTTCAGTGAGATGGAAAAGGTAATCATCAACAACCTCTGAAAAGGAAACATTCTGTTTAAGCAAAGTGCTAGAGAGAAAACAAAAAAATTCAAGTAAAAGGCCACTTCCTGCTTTCAAAACCCACACTATATAGCCATGGTAATCAACAGAATGTGGAAATTACAGTAAGAAATATAAGCAAATTAGTTTCAATTTTATATACTAGTATGGAATAAAAAAATATATTTTCTATTATTAAGCAATTATTTAACAGTAAAAAATTGGACACTTGTCCCACATACTTTTGTTGTCACATGCTTGGGAAAATGGGTGTCAGTGGAGATGAGAACCCCTGAAGAGATGGACTTACGATGGCTTGAGCAAAACAGAACTTCAGGATGGCATAGGGCTCATTAAGAGTCCAATCTGCTGTACATAAGGTCTGAGTTTACTCAGACACCAAACATGCATGCCAGGTTGGGGGGAAGATGCTCAAATCGCTATCGTACTCATCACTTTCATGGTAAATGGACTTTGTATTACACCATTGATGTCTCAGAAAAACTCTTTTACTAAATACAGTCACACTTTTAAGGTTCTGGCTTTTTTATCAGTTGTGGATTAAGCATTTATCTGAAGCCATTTCAGCAGGGGCACCCTTTGCTCATTCATTACTTCCCACCAATCAAGAACAGTTTGATGCGAGGTAGGCTGCCTTTTCTTTTCCTACGATCTGGTGTAGTGCACCTGGAGCTGCTTAACCAAGACTATCATCTAATGATAGACAGTCTGTTCCCATAAGCATTTACAGCCTCAGAAATCCAGTGTGTCCCAGCCACAAGGCAGAACGGGTTTGATCTTCTGGCAGTTAACACTTCAGAGTCCTCCTGGCCTAAGTGCACTAACAGTCAAGCATTTGGCTGCTGACTCCAAGGTCAGTGGTTTGAACTCAGCAGGGAATGAGGAAGACAGTCTGCTTACACAACCTTGAAAACTATGGCTCTTCTCCATCCCAGAGTGACTGGGTCTCGTGCTTTCAACCCAGACTATACAAACAAAACTGAGTATCAGATAGTAAAAGTGATTGTTTAGAGCTGTTATATTTCTACACTAAACTGAATTTCTATGTAAAAACTTTGTTAGGTACCAGTAAGAAGTCATGGTTGCACCTTAAAGCCACTTCCAGTCTTGACATTTGAGAGGAGTAATTCCATCTGATTTTCACTCCATCCCCCCTGGCCAGTGAGACCACCAGTTGGAAGATTTTATTTACCAAGAGAACTTGAACCTAAAGATAGGACATAGAAACAGGTTATTACCTGTGTCCTTGATGACATCATTATCTCCCTTCAAATGCCTACATGACTACCTCAAGTTATCTGAGCTACATGGACATCAGCTCTGTCGGTTACCCTTCATCTGTAACCCTAAAAACCAGATTTGAAAAACAAGAGCCATACTCAAGTAAAAGAGTGGAACGTAATTTTTATTTACAGGACATTGCAAGATAAGAAATTCCACATAGAAATAAGAAATCCAATGACAGGAGAGGCTTCATACAGTATGTACAGTTTGGAACTGTTCAAGTATAGTTTTGTTGTAAAAAGTGCTCCATTTAACAAATCACATTTATAAAGAGTTCTTAGAGAAGACAGTAAGACAAAATGATACCAAACATAGTACACAACAAAGAACTTTTTGACTCAGTTGTACAAACTTTTTAAAAGTTAAAGGTCCCAGCAGTGTCATCCTGAACTTGGAAGGCATACCCTTCGGAGGTAGCTTCTGGCACAACATTCTGATCCTCTTCTTCCTGAAATTAAAAAAAAAAATTTATATAAAATCCACTAGATGTTTAAGTGGCACAATAAATAACTGAGTGCCTAAGTCTCTGTAATTATTCTGAAGAGCTTCATTTTTTTTTTAAGAATACAAAGAAAAGTTTTTTGTACAAAATTAAGGCCTTCATACTTCAAGGCTCATCAGAGCTTAAGACAGACTAGTATAAGGGGAGCTCTGGTGGCCTAGTGGCAAGGACCTGCAACTACAATCCCAGAGGCACACAGTTCGAAGCCACCAGATGCTCTGCCAGGGAATGAGGGACAATCTCCTCCTGTACCAGTCAGATCTGTGTGCGGTACACGCACACAAAAATAATAAAATTAAAAAAAAAAAAGAAGGAAAGACAGACTAGTATATTATCTAAGTATTTCTAAGTTTACTTTCAGTATGTCCCTTGCTCTCAGCTATAAAATGGCCTGTCCAGAGTTATCAAAAAAAACATAAATAAGGTCGAGTCCTTTAAGGAAGACTCCCCCAACCATTATTTCTTGGCATAAGTGATCATGGTGTGGGATGGTGTGATCTTAAATCCCTGCAAAGCATCCCGAGCAGCACCAGCTTGCCCATCGTTTTCAAACTCAACAAATGCAACGTCATGCCTGCCAGGTACCAAGTGCACTTCCTTAAATCCAGGGAACTGATTAAACAGCATGGATAACACCATCTCCTTAGTTTCTTCTGGTAAATTATTAAGGAACAAAATATAGTTTGGAGGGTAATCAGGGACCTGAGGACTTGGTGTTGAATTTCCTTGAGTAGTAGCTGAATTTGGTGTTCCCTGACCAGGTTTTCAGCTTGTGGCTGCTGCAGCCTGTTTCATAGTTTTTGCTTTTTTCTTCTTTCTCTGTCAGCAAAAAGTTCCACGCATTTTAGAAATTCTATCAGAATCTGTCTTTGCGTTGGATTCGTGTTGGATTGCCATAAAACGGAAATCCTTGTAACTGTTTCAAATCGTTTGTGGATAAGCCAAGTTCTTTAAATATAACAAAAGCCTGTCCCTTCATCTTCAAGGTCTTTAAAAGCCACATCTACCACAAGGCCAAACTGAGAAAACAGGGCATATAAAAACCTTTTTTTTTTGGCCAGGGCCCCTCAGATCCCCAGGTGTCAAAGGTCCTGGGGGGCACTGTGTCCTCAGGAGTGATCGGAGCCCAGTGCTAGACATCACGGGGGCCAATTTTTTAATTTTGTCATTCATTGTTGATATAAACTGTATGATTTGGTCTGATATCCATGTTTTCAGTTAAATTGTTCAAACCACCTGAAGCCTCCTCGTGCTAGAGCTGAAACCTATTTCATCTTTAAAGATCTTTATCATACCCCAGTATTTGAAATGAGGGAGGGCAAAGTTGCTAAAGAGGCAACCACTATGAACTGGCCAGTGGAGAAGGTAGTTAAATGCTTTTTTAGTGTCAGAAAAAGTTTTCATCCCCACCTGTCACTTTTCAACAGGAAAGGGGACTGTTCATTAGGCTCCCAGTATGGTTACAGTGCTGGTCCACTTCCCCGTTGACTTGAGCACTTACACTCATATACTAGGAAGTGGAGCCACCACTGGAAAAATGTTTTATCTGACTTATATGAACATTTTCTTCTGTGTCATTATCACCCATTTTACTCACCTCAACAGAGAAATACTTCTCAATCAGTTTTAATGAAGCCTTGTACACACTCTCATTTTCATGGTTTTGTAGAGCTTCAATTTTGTCCAAGCCTCCACATTCTTCAATTATTATACCAAGCTTTTCAGTTTCACCAATTTTCTCAGCAGCCTAAGAAAAACAAAAATTTTTTTAACTTTACCACACTGCATTCACAGGATCTTATTTCAGTGACATCACAAAACTAAGGACTTAGTGGTTGATGTGTGCTCTCCCCACGGTGGGTTTTCAGAGGCAATTCAGAGGCAGAGGAAACCACCCCTGTCCATCCTCCCACAGAATAGCTGGTGGGTTTGAACACTGTGCCTTTGAGGTTGCTTCTTCTCTCTAGGCACCATTCTAACATAGTAAAATGGATGCCCATTTTATTTTTCCCTTTATAAACGTAAACTGATCAGACCCTATACATTTTCAACTGTAACCTTTCCTGTGCAGGAGACTTTGAAATTAGTCTGAAAATGGGAGGACAGGGAATTACTATCTTGTTTTTTAAAAAAATAACATGCCACCAAAAAAACACACCAAGTCACATGAGACTCACACTGATCCTCCATCAGTGTTCTGAGGCTGTAAATCTTTTTTTTTTTTTTTTGGGGGGGGGGGGTGAATTTTCTAAATTTTCTATTTAAAATTAACCAGCTGCACTCAGTTTAGATGATCCCAATTTTGTTGGCAACATCCAAAGCATCATAGTCAGGAGCACAAGTTGAACATAGGCCGCCTTCTCTCCATCAGGCCTAATCAAAGTGTGGACGTTGGCCACAGCAATATCATAAAGATTCTTAACACCTTGTTGGCCTTGACATCCACAATAAACACAAGTGTGTTGTCTTCTATCTTATTCATGGCTGACTCAGTGGTCAGAGGACGCTTGATGAGGACATAGTGGTCAAGCAAGTTTCTCCTAGGGTGCTCTTCTGGGAGTATCTGGGTTGCCTTTGTGGAGTCTCAGTGTCTCAGGCCACCGGAAAATGGGATCTTTCTCTGGGGGGCTGTGGTTGCCCTTAAGGACTGCATTATTGGCCTTTACTGCCTTTGTTTAGAAGGGGCAGGGGCTTCGTTCTTTGTAGAAGTGAGGCTATAAATCTTGGAGATGATAACTCTCATCTCCCTTCCAACAAGCTGCTGCTGCATTGGAACAGTCAGCCACTGTTGGACTGTAAGCAGTCCAACGTTGAGCTCACTAAACCTTCAGGACACTGTGATGGCCCCTCTCAAAATGCCAACACTAAGGGAACTCTGGTGGCCTAGAGGCAAAAGAAGCTGCACTACAATCACAGAGGTACGCGGTTCAAATCCACACGAAGCTCTGCTGGAGAAACAGGAGGAATCTCCTCCTGTACCAGTCAGATCTAATTTGACGGTACACAAACACAAAATAATAAAATAAGAATTCACTTTGATTAAAAAAACAAAACCCAAACGCCAACACTCACGGAAGGCGGGAAACAGCACTAGTCAGTGTTAAAAACAAATTCTTCTGGCAGCACTACTTGTTGATATTAATTCACTACCTACCTCTCATGAAAAAAAGTATGTGAGAATTGTTGAATGTAAAACTAATTTTCACTGTTAACTTTCACTTAAATGACAATTTAAAAAGGAAAAAAATAGTATGACTAGCTTTTTGTAAGTGTTTAGTTAAGAGAAGTATGTTTCACTTCAAAAATAACCTACGTTATTTTTTGAAAAAGAGGAGTTGGAAAACCGGTCATCCTTGAGTCAAGTTCTATATATATTCTATAATGAGAAGTTTAAAAGTTGATGACTTGATGGCCCAGTTACGACCAATCACTGCTGGCATGCTTCAATCATTTAGGGATGGAGCCAGAAGGATTATTACTAGATTAATTACTAAGTCATTGTGTAAAGTTGGTTCTTATTCACAGTGACCCCAATTACGTCTCCAATAATTGCAAAGGGATGGTTTCAAACTGCTGGGGGATTAAAATTGCCAAAAATATACAACTAGGTATGACCGACCACCACCACCAGAGTTCCCTGACTAGTTAAACCATTTAAAATTAATTTCATCAAAGTTTAGGATGAAAATAAGGCATTTATGAAAGAATTAGGAGCGACTAGTCCTCTGTATGTGGGCTTGGCTCCAATGTAAGTAAGTAACATCATGTACTTAACTGCTCTACATATTTTCTTATCACATCTCATCACAAATATGGTCCACATATAAGAACTTTTTGATCCTGGGACAATGAGTCAACTTAGCCCCACATGTAAGAACTTTAAGATCCTAAGACAACTAATGAGTAAACTTAGCCACTCTCTCCCTCAGTAAAACCTTTCATCAACCCAATTCAAACAGCTATCATCCTGTTAAAGTCACCTGAAAGATATTTGAAATGGCATCCAGAATAACCAGAATAATCTTGGTATCCTTCGCAGTTAAAAGGTTCATCAGTGGCTCTATTATGCCGCATTGGACGAGGTATACAATCTGTTCAACTGTTCCACCACTTGTATAGTTGGTTACAGCCCATACAGCTTCCTTTTGAGTCTTAAAGTCCGCCTAAAAAAACAAAGATTTATTTGCACCATGGTACAGAGAAGACAATTAAATTCAATAACTTTTTGTTGTGGTTTTGTTTTTTTTTTTTTTAAACAATTATGCAGCTTACTAGAGAAGGAGCAGATTACAATTTAGGTTGGAAACATTGGGGAAGCAAGCCTTCAACTAGGGTAGCTTTTTCTCATGTAGGTCTTGGCTCTAAAGGCCCTGGGCTCTGTCTCCTCACTTAGGCAAATGCTCTGAAACTCTTTCAATTCTGCCAATTATGTGCTCTCCATCCCACCACATTTCTCCTAAGCCAAAGCACTCAGCTCTGGCTATGTGGAGGATCATAATGCAGTTTTACCAAATAATGACTCAAACTATAAATAGGTTTTCAACAACTTTTAGTGAAAGGAGATACTAACAAACTGTAATAACCTCACTAAGCACAGTTCTACCAAATGTTTATTCGTAAAGATACAAATACCAATGGCACTATTATTAAATGCCAAGATGTTTTTACCTTTAAGAGAATGTCAATGAGGAGTGGGATTAATCCATGATTCACTACTTGCTGAATCTGGTCCTGACGGCCTGCTGTAATGTTTGACAATGTCCACATAGCTTCCTTCTGAATGTTGGTTTTAGGATTGGTTAAGAGGTTGGGAAACACAGAAAGTGCTCCTGCATCTATTACAACCTGAGTCTGTTCGTCAGTTCCTGTGACAATGTTCCCTATGGCTCTTAATGCAGGAGTCTGTGTGGGGAAAAAAAGTGTAACAAGTTGATGCTGGCCATCACATTTTATTTTTCCAGCACTATTCAACAACTCTGTATCCCAAAACATCATTTAAATAGCATTACGAGTATATAAAAAACCCAACCCTTGTAGTAAAAAGGTCCAAACTAAGAACTAGAAATTGCCTGAAATTATTATTATTTCCATGTTAGCACCATTTCACCACGCTAATCGTTTATATCCTACTCTAACGGCTAAAACCTTACCACAATTGGCAATTCAATAGCTGCTAGAAGCTTCACGAGTTGGGGTACGACTCCTGTTTTCACAACCATTTCAATTCGTTCATTTGGACCATCAGTAAGATAGGAAATAGCCCAACAGGTATCTGCCAACACTTCCGGATCATCATGATGCAGGAGTCGAATTAAAGTAGGGAGAAGCTGCTCAACAGCAGCCAATGGAGGTGCAGGGTTCTTATTTCGACAAAGATTTGAAAGCGTCCAGGTAAGATTACGCAAGTAACCACACTGGAAAAAGAAACGGGGAGGAAAAAAGCAATGAGCAATTCTCTGCATTTGACTGAAAGAAAAAGAGAATCAGAATTTTGGAAGTTTACTTATACTGGTAACGTACTGCTAATGATGACATATCAGGAACAGCAAGGAGCGCCAAGAGCGGGTCAATTGCACCGTATTTGATAACTAAGTCTCGGAAAGACGAGCCATCACCTGGAAGGGGGGGAGAGGGGATAAAGGAAAAAGGAAGGAGGTTCAAAGAGAGCAAGATTAACCATAAGTACCTGTCTTAAACATATGCACCAACAATGTTCAGTGCAATGAATGAATGAAAACCCAAAATCTCTGTAAATATTCATTAAAACTAATAAAATTTAATAATAATT
>NW_006399798.1:17054643-17055190 GCF_000299155.1 Elephantulus edwardii | reverse complement strand
TTTTTTTAAAAAAAAAGGACCCTGGGGTGTAGCAAGTGTAGATGCTTGTTATTATTATCAATACATTTCTCCCCTTATCTTGACCTCTTTTTGGAAACCTGCTCTGTTTTAAGCACTATGGAAGACTCTCGGAGTACAGAGATAAACGATAGTTTGGTCCTAAAAAAGTTTACATTTTCAGACCTTAGTAATTTATCTTATGATGTATATGATGCATTCTTTATTCCACACCTCTATTCCCAACTTTGCTCACATGAAGGCTGGTGACATTTACAGATCAAGGAGAGTGGGAACACTTGTGTCAGAGAATGACACAGAATTCCTCTCTGACCTAAGGTTGCCAGATAACAATAGGCTTATCCATTAAATCTTAGTTTCAGATGAACTTCATTGTGCCTCTAGATGTCCCTTTGTTGTTTTCATTTAAATGTTAATTAAATTTGCTACATCTAACCATTTACCATGTTGTTGTTATGTCGCCTGAGACTCATAGCAACCCTATGTCCAACAGCCCTAAACTCCGCTCTATCCTGTGCCAATCACACTG
>NW_006399798.1:17047540-17054428 GCF_000299155.1 Elephantulus edwardii | reverse complement strand
GGGAGAAGCTGCTCAACAGCAGCCAATGGAGGTGCAGGGTTCTTATTTCGACAAAGATTTGAAAGCGTCCAGGTAAGATTACGCAAGTAACCACATGCTAATGATGACATATCAGGAACAGCAAGGAGCGCCAAGAGTGGGTCAATTGCACCGTATTTGATAACTAAGTCTCGGAAAGACGAGCCATCACCTGCAATGTTTCCTAGAGCCCATATAGCTTGTTCACTGATGTGAACATGAGGAGATGCCAAAAGAGAAATAAAAGCTGGGATAGCACCTCCATCTACCACAGCCTTGGTCTGTTCTGACGTCCCGGAAGCAATGTTAGTGAGTGCCCAAGCAGATTCAAATTGAATGGGAGCACAGTCAGTTCTGCTCAAGAAGGACACAAATTTTGGAATTAAGCCAGCCCGAATTATGTTGTCTATGGGGGGTTGTTTTTCCCTGGAAAGCAGTTTCCTAAGAGAAATGAAAAGAAATAAAGTTGATTAGCAAGCCAAGTTTATATAAAAACTAAAATACAGTGCAAGTTTAAAAAACTAAAACTACTGTGTTTAAAACACAGTAAAGCACTAAAGGCTGAGATGTAGAAAATTTAAAAGCTAAACCTATCAGCTAAATTTTTCTTTTTTTTAATTTTTGTGCGAGTGTACCGTCAAATCAGATCTGACTGGTACAGGAGGAGATTGTCCCTCCTTCCCCGGCAGAGCATCTGGTGGATTCGAACCTTGCGCCTCTGGGATTGTAGTTGCAGGTCCTTGCCACAGGCCACCAGAGCTCCCCCTAAATTTTTCAAAACAGAAATGCTACAATGCACAGACCTTCCCCAAGCATCCCTGTACATATATACCACTATAGATCTGCCAATCTGAAAAATCATTGTTAGTTTAATTTCTATTTTCCTGAGTATTAGTGAGGCTTCATGTCTTTTTCACAATCACAAGCCATCTGTATTTATCTTTCTGTAGACAAACAACAGAAATTGTTAACTCTTACTGGTTATTTCTTTTTTTTGGTGGGGTTTCGACCCGGATATGAACCGGTGGCCTCTTTTTTATGTATTTACTTATTTATTTGAACCTGGGACCTCTTTATGTGGAGAACCCTGTTATGAACATCAAAAGTATTTATCTTTGGTTGGAGGTAATGACCTAAACACAATTCTTTTCTAAATAGACGGCTAGCTGTAACAATTTGACTAATTACATCCTTACTGCTTTGAAACTAGGTCTAATTTAACCTGTTCTACACTCATAGCATCATCAGTGGTCCCTAACCATTCCAAATGCTTGAATACCCATGTTATAGCAGACAAGACTTACCTAGCTGCTTGCGTAGCTTGAAGCTGGCTCTCCAAACTGTTACTATTCATGCCTTTGATAATGTCATCAACTGACCAATTTACAGTAACCTAAAAGAAAAATGAAACTAATTTAGCATGATAGGACTTGTGCTGGGAACCTTCCTATATAAGTTTGCTATCCAAACACTTCCATAACAGGGGGCTACAATAAAAATGTTTTATGTTGGGATTCACAGGATGAAGAAAGTGGAGAACGAAAGAAGACAATGACTCTTCTCCCTAGAAGCTTACAATCTAACAAGGAAAATGTGATAAGCACAGAAATAACCTAAAAAATTTTATATCTACCCACACATATGACATCATGTTATACACAATTTACTCTGCACTCAGGATATTATAAGAATTCACAAGGGAAGGAAGAGTCTTCTCTATTGGCCAATCTGAAGTGCTGTGCTGAAAAGTATAGTACTCTAGAATTAATGGAACAAAAATCAAACCCATTGCAGGTGGTTCTGACTTCTGATGACTTCCCATCAAGAGACTGCCTATAGTGCAGTATGTTCTATTTATATGCAGCCTGACAGGTTCCACACTACACCACCAGGGGTCCTCAGAACTGATACAGCAGCACAAAGGTAATTCAACCAAAAAAAAATAAAAACGAGTGACAACCATGGGGTGTAAAAATGTAGGGTGATGCAGCAATGAATGAATGGAAATCCAAAATCTCTGTAAATGCTCATTAAAATTATTAAAAAAAAATGTAGGGTCAGAAGCATTGGGAGGGAGCAGTTAAATGACTGGAAAGAAAAAAATGACAAAATTGAAAATGTGTTCAATACACACCAGCACCAATACATAGGTTGGAATGAAGGGGAAGATAAATTAGAAAGCTACTGTAAAAACCTTCAGAAAGAAGAGGCCTGAACAGAGTTGGGGACAAAGACGATACCAGCCCTGGTTGTACAAATGGTTAGACAGCTTAAAGCAATTAAAGAAATGCATGAAGAAAACCGTGTAGGACAGGTCCAATCTGTCATATGGAGTTGTTATATGCCACTGTGTCGAAACAAAGTCACAGCTTACCCTCCAGCAGGTTTTTAGAGGCAATAAATCACCAGGGAGGACAATGCCCATCCAATGTTAGCAAAACATCTTTAGATTTTATACTTAACTTTAGATTTTATACTTTAACTCTTAAGACTAGAAATGTTAAGTTTCTAAGGGAAAAAACCCACACGTATATTTTCTTATTCACCATGTATCATGATATAAAATATATTTACCTGGTTGTTGCGGTTTTCCTGCAGTGGAGAAGTAGCATCATCAGGAAAAGTGCTTACATTTCTCCTTTTCAGCATCTGGTCATCCTTCTTAGCTTTCCTCAGCTCCACATTAACTTCAATGCGGCGCCGCCTCATTTCCTAGATAAAGGTAACAGTGCTTAATCAACATCAGTTTCTGTTACCAAGTGATGGTATTTTTAATTCCCTTTCCAAACAACTTCCCACTTACAAGTACCATAAAGAAGTCAAGAAAAAATACTCACTGTACTGTCTTTCCCCTTGTTCTTGAATCTGTTAAGCCGGGCAGCTGCTGAATTAGCATTTTCATTAGTGGACATGGTTGTGAGACAAAAGCTGGAAAGAGAGGGGGAAAAAATCCCTTATTTTGCCCTTTCTTTTTTTTTTATTCTAAAAAATTTCCCAAGAGTTGTCTCCAAGGTCCCTTAGGGCAACCCATACATGCAACAGGCTGCATACACTACCACGGAGTTGCTGTTCGCAGCCATTGCACACCGGCCTCCACAGAAAAGGAGGACGGTCGGCTTAATTAGCTGCCGCTTATAAAAGCCAAAATCTTACCCAAGTAAGAATAGCAAAATTCAACAGAGCAGCAAACAGCAAATGCTGGCGAGTTTGTGGAGAAACTGGAACTCCTACTCACCGTTGGTGGGATTGTAAAATGGTGCAACCACTATGGAAGGCAGTATGGCATTTTCTCAAGAAGTAGGAAATAAAATCACCATTTGACCCAGGAATTCCACTACTGGGAATATACCCTAAACCAGAACTGCCATCCAAGCAGATATATGCACACCCATGTTTATTGCAGCTTTGTTCACAATAGCAACAAGCTGGAAACAACCCAAGCAATCATCAACAAATAAATGGATAGAGAAGCTGTGGTATAGTCACACAATGGAATACTATGCAACATTAAAAAACACAGAACTCATGAAATATTATGCAAAATGGGTGACCATGAAGGACATTATGCTGAGTGAAGTATCTCAGTCACAGAAGGATAAAGACTGCATAATGCCACTGTTGTAAAACGGGACTGACAGCAGGGCTGGGGAAAACCTTAGAAAAGAGAGGACAATGGTTTGAATCCACCAGATGCTCTGCTGAAAAAGGAGGGGCAATCTCCCCCTGTACCAGTCAGATCTGATTTGACAGTGTACTGCATTAAAATAGATGAGGGAGAGAACTGTTTAAAAGGAATATAGAATTAGATATTATTTTCAGGACAAGTGGACTTGTGGACTGGGGGAATTGTATAACAATGAAATTTTTTTTTCTTCAAAGAGAAAAACTGGGGGAAGGGGCGGGCAGGAAGAAAAATGTACAAAATAAATGGGGAAAAAATTTAATTTAAAAATATGCTGTAATAAAATATATGTATGTTGCATTAAAAAAATAATTAATAAAGGGAGCTCTGGTGGCCTAGTGGCAAGAGGCTGCACTGCAATCCCAGACGCATGCAGTTCGAATCCACCAGATGCTCTGCTGGAGAAGGAGCGACAATTTCCTCCTGTACCTGTCAGATCTGATTTGATGGTACACACACACAAAACAATAAAGTTTTTTTTTTAAAAAAAGGCATTAATAATAAAGAGACAAAAAAAGTAGCACCAATAAAAACAAAATTTCTGCATATATGCTAAACCCACATTTCCACACTAAACCATTACCTACAAGTCAATCTGGCCTCAGTAAACCTTTAAAACAGTATAGAACTGTCTCATAGGGTTATCAATTGCTCTAAGGTTTGAGAAACAGATACTACATCTTTTTGCCAGAGAGAGACTGGAAGATTCAAACTTCCAACTTACTAGTGAAAGTACCTGACTACTGAAAAGTAATGTTTGCAGCCTGACTTCAGTATTATCAGCAGCAGAACATTTTGGTTGAAGGCTAAATGTCTGAAGGGTAATGTTAACCACCAGAAATGTCAAACTGCCAAGTAATTTTTTTTCTTTTTAAAAAATGTCTAGACCCTGTAGATGAGAGAAAATGGTAATTTCACCTCAATGTACAAAAAGGCCTCATATACTCTATCCCATACTCATATACTCTATGCTCATATCACCAACAGACAATAGCAGCAAATAAATAGGAAGGTTGCCAAGTAAATTTAAATTCTGAAGTGGCTTAAAAAAAAATACGTTCACATTTTAATGTTAAAGCCAAGGTGTATCAGTTAAACATGTTATTGTTATAAAAAATACGAATAGGACCCCCAGATACTCTGCTGGAGGAGGGACAACCTCCTCTTGCACCAGTCAGATCCGATTTGATGGGACATACACAAACGCCAAAAACAAAAGATACAAATAGGAAAATTACTGCAGTAGGTTAATGTCTTTTTTAGCACCTTTTTAAACACCTTCTTAAAACGTAGAGTGTACATTCCAGTTCTCACCAACAGTCACCCTGGGCACCTCTGCTCTAGACCCCTTGGCAAATTATATGAAATCTAAAGTGGGGGACCGAAATCAACTGGCTGCTAAAAGCTGTATTCAGATGGCGATCCAGGTCATGGGGGGGGGCGGCTCCCCAGTGGTCCTTCCGCTGGACTGTCCTCGCCCAAAGTCGGCCCCACCGCTTACATTTGAAAAGGGCAGAAAAATCGAACTCGCCATTCCGTTATGGGGTCTGCCATCTCATTTCCTGTCAACCCTGAAATCGTGCGACACAGATGTGCCTTTTGAGCCTCTCGCACGTTATTTTCACTTCCAGGGATTGCAGGCTGCCACCAGCTGGGCCTCACCCCGCTCGGACACGCGGGCGTAATCTCCCGGGGTGACAGCCGCGTTCAAGCCTCTCGGTAACTTAGTATCTTTAATCTCCTTTTCTTTGTATGCGCAATGACTGCATCCTAATCTGTCGACTCACGGCCTATTTTTCGCAGACTGTTTGCCAACTGCCACCTCCAGCCCCCCGTCCCCGGGAGAAGAGACAGGAGGAAGAGGGGGCCGAAGGCGTCCTGGAACGGAGCCCTCAGGCCTGACCTCCCCTCCGCCTCTCCTGACCTCCACCCGCAAAGGCTCCCGGTGCCGTTACGCCCGCAAGCCCAGGCACCCCTGACGCGAAACTAAGCCGCTACGCCAACGACGCCCCCGAGGCCTCCCCTCTCGCGTTCCCCAGGCCCAGCGCGCCCCGCAGACCGGCCACTGCCGTGAGGTCCGGCTGGGGCTTAAGTTCATACTTGCGGGGCAGGTTCAAGCTTCTACAAACGGCGGTGCGGAGCTCACCAGCTGCGGGTAGGCCACCCGTACAAATCGTCCAACGCGACTCTGAACCAAAACCAAGTGGCTCGTGCAGCCGACCGGCGCAATTTAAATTTCCCGGTGGCTCCGCATTCCGATTGGCTGGTTCGAGTCTAAGCGATACGCCCATTGGTGGATTTGAAAAACACGTTAGCAGAGGAGGTGTTCGGACTTTGGGGAATGGGGGAGGCTAACCACGCGAGATCAGAGAGCGGCCAGCCGATCCCAGAATGCTTTGTTGTTGCGGCGCCGAGGGAAAGCAATGCTCATCCCGGCAGCCACCGCGGTGGACCGGGCTCCCGCGTGCGTCTGCGAGTGTCGTGCTGCTCCCACTTTCTAAAAGGTCGCTTTCATCGTTCGATCATGTCTAAAAGCCTGAAAATCATTCTGAGTCATTCATGTAAAGCGTCTTTATGCTAAAATATTATTATTGATTTTTTTCTTTGTAGGAGAGAGAAAGAAGCTTGGGAGGGGTATTCAGAGACACACAGAGACACAGAGAGAGTGTTTGTGTGGTTGGTGTATGATGGGGTGGTGAGGAACGTTGAGTGCATATTGGGAGAAAGGTTTGCATTGCATTTGGGGTTTTTTTTAAAGTTGGGTTTTTTTACTTCATGAACGATTATAGAAGCTACAAATATAAAAAAAATGTATTATGCCTCTTTGTCTAAACACTCACGATTAGAACATTTAAAAAAAAAAATAAAAAAAAAAAACATTTTAAAGGCATTCAATGAATGCAAAATTGCACGTCTTCACCCCATTTTTACCAAATGTTAACATCTTGTTACTTTTGATGTATATGTGATTTTTTTACATATTACTTTCGGAATCATTTGAGGATAAATTACACAAAGCATGTCCCCTTTCCCTTTAAATACCTCAGCATCAATCACCTAAAGACTGTTCTCTTCCACAACCACAGCAAAATCATCACACTCAGGAAATTGGCTTTTATTCAGGTGTTAGTGTTTTGTTTTTTTTTTTTTCCTATAATTATATTTTATTAATTTTCATAAACATTTAC
>NW_006399798.1:17044025-17046035 GCF_000299155.1 Elephantulus edwardii | reverse complement strand
GGTCCATGATCCACCTTGAGTTGGTTTTTGTGTATGGAGTGAGGTGTGGGTCTTGCTTGAGTCTTTTGCAGATATTTTTCCAATTTTGCCAACCAGGTGTTAGTGTTACTAGCTGTTTATTACCATCCGATGTTGCATGTCCTGTGGTGTTTGCATATCCTTGCTGTGTGCTGTATTTTTAAAAAATCAACAATGGTATTATGAGCCGGTTTGGTTTTCTCTCTGCAGTTGTTCTGTACTTCTTAAAAAGTTAATTTTAGAAAAATTATGTTTTCTTTTCACTAGAAATTATTTTTAAAAGAAAAATTAATTCAAATTCAGTTTTGCGGGTTTTTAAAGGCATCCGTCCATGCCAGTCATATTCATCGCTAGCCAACGCAGTTTACAGAGAATTGATTTTAAGTCCAGACTACCTAATTAGCATAACCCTATATCCAAGCTCAAGAACATGGAAGTAATTCTTGCCTAAACCAATAACTGCAGTGTGTGCTCCTGGCTTTCAAATGTGAGCACATGACCAGAATTCATCCTACTGGGATGCCTTTGCCTATTGTTTGGTGATTGTTAATGGGAAAGCTTGCTCTGTCCTTCCTGCACTGAGAAATGAGAATCCTAGAAATCTGAGTGAGAAAGTTCGTGGCAAAATCAGAACCCTGATCAAAAGCCCTCTCAGGACTGCAATTAAATGATTTTGCAATAATGTGATCCAACACATTTTCATTGTTTAAGCTACTTAAATTGCTTGAAAATATTGAGCTTCGTATAATAAACATATTTCATAGACATAACTCTACAAGATAATAATATTATTTGCCCAGTTTCACGGAGAGTGGTTATGTAACTTGTTCTGGGTTACACAGCCAGTGAATACCAGAGACAAGACAGGATTCAGACACAATAAGTCTCTCAGCTACTAGCACCTGGAAACTGCCTGAAAGAGCTGTCAAAAGTGAAAGTTGCCTTTGAAAGATAAAGACTCTCTTTTTTAAAAGATACGTGTTTTTGAGTGTTCCACTCCTGACTAGCAAACCTGGCCAGTCCTGATTGTGAATTTTGTTCCACATTTTTCTGTACTCTATCCAGAATCCTCTATTTAATCCCTTCTCTTTTTTTTTTAAGAAAATGTATACTTTATTTGGTATTAACAGGTTTGAACATACTCATTTTTTTAAATTTCTATTCATTGTCCCCCCCAGTTCACTTTTCTCTTTGGGGAAAAAAAGTTCTTTCATTGTTAAACAGTCATACCACCACTTTACAATGCAACTCTTGTTTTGGACTCTTGTCATGCCAACAATACATAATCATATGTTCTTTTATACAGTTCTCTCCCTTGTCTGTTTCAATGCCGTGTACATTATGTATCCCGTCTTTTCTTCATTTTCCCCCAAACCCCTTTATCAGTCCTATAACAGTGGCATTACACAGTATTTGCCTTTTTTTTTTAGTATTTGCCTTTTTGTGACTGAGATATTTCACTCACCATAATGTGTTGCAGAGCAAGGGTAAAGTATATTTGTAATTATTAATAATGAGACAGACTATCAGGAATGATATAGAAAGGGTAAAAAATAGGGGGCCAGCAGTTCCCATGACTGAAGGCCTCAAGCCATGCTTCTCTGAGTTTTACTGAGAATCATAAAGAAGGTAAAAAAAGTAAAATCATAAGTACAAAACAAAAACAAGGAATCATGGGGAAGGCTTTTGCAGATAATGCCAAGTGTCTTTATGCTTATCTCAGGAGGGAGGAATACAGTTAATACAAACTAAGAACAATGTTGACTATTAAAGAATGCCTTAGTGCCACAGCGTGACCTTCCACTTGTATTAAGCCTCCCTCAGGCCATGGTTTTTGCAATCACTCGTTATGCATCAGAGAGTTGAACAATGACTAGGGAGGACAGAAGGAGAATTCACGCCTTTGAGCTGTGGTGCTGGAGAAGAGTATTGAATGTACCATGGACTGCCAAGAAAACAAACAGATTCATCCTAGGGAGGGTTAAACCAGGC
>NW_006399798.1:17035381-17037357 GCF_000299155.1 Elephantulus edwardii | reverse complement strand
GAGAATCTTTGTTTTCTTGATATTGAGCTTCAATCCATATTGAAGACTGCAGTCCTTGATCTTCTGCAGCAAGTGCTTCAGGTCCTCCTCAGTTTCAGTGAGCAGGGTTGTGTCATCTGCATAACGCAGGTTGTTGACGATTCTTCCACCAATCCTGATGCCACATTCCTCCACATACAGCCCAGCATCTTGGATGATCTGTTCTGCATATATATTATATATAGATGAGGGCGAGAACTGTTTAAAAGGGATATATGTTTAGGTATTATTGTCATGACAGGAGTCCAGAACAAAGGCTGCATAGTGAAGTGGATTTGGGGGAAGGGATTGTGTAACAGTGAAAGACTTTTACTTTTCAAAGAGAAGAGTGAACTAGGGGGGAGAGGTGGGCAGGGAGAAAACTGCAACATTGAATGGAAATCCAAAGTCTCTGTAAACTTTTCCCCCCCCATATTAATTGAACATCTTTTTTTATTATTAATTTCAAAGAAAATTTAGAGACTTTGGAGACTGCTCATCTTTCTCCAATGGAACCAGTGGTTAAGTAGCATCAGAAAAGTCTTTGGGAGTTGTCATGCTTACAATATTGAATATAGGTTTTAAAAATTTGTGAGTTCCACTTTTGGTTATAATTTATTCTTCAAAGTCTAAACTGTACCACCAAAGCAGCAGCGAGAGAATGCAGCAGGCCCTTTGGGGTCAGACATTCTTGCACCAGCCAGATCTGGGCCTATGGGAGCAGCAGCCATAGCAGCTGCAGCAGAGAACCAGAGACCTGGCATGAGAAGCTGACCTTGGGTCTGCTACACCATCAAACTGGAGCTAAAAGCCTTTTTCCCAAGTTTGGTGGAAAACTGAGGCCAGGGTGGGGGTGGGGTAGGGAAGAGAAGCCCTAATTGGGTGGATTAAGAGTGTAAAGCCATAAAGCTAAAGGCTGAGGTGCTTGTGAGCACATTTCGAAAGCTGTCCAGTGTTTGGTTACTACTCGGAACTGTAGCCTTTTGGCTTCCCTAATAGGGTTCTGTGTGGCCTGCAAGCCACTGCAACAGATTTTGGGCCCAGGAAAACTGTAAGATTGGTGTTGAGATGAGTATAGAGAGGTGCAGGAGCTTGGAGGAATTGTCTGATCTCATGGGCATTGGTTTTGTGTTGTGAGTGCTGATGTCTGGGACGGTTCCACATCGTGGTGTTGGTAGAGGTCAGATATGGCCATCCCCACATGATCTTTGCTCTTTTTACATGCATCAGTTGTGAGAATTATTTTGGATATTGGATTATTCTAGAAATAGTAACAGAGGCATATATGTAATATAAAAAGCACAATGAAAAGAAAAAAAAAAGAACAAACTCTATCAGTTAATTTTTCCTTACGTGGCAAGATCACTTTGATCATATGCTTTAAAATGTCTGCCAATTTTTTAAAGAAAATATCTTTCAAGTAAAAATTGTGTCCATTCCCAGAGGTGTGCAGTTCAAATCCACCAGATGCTCTGCAGGAGAAAAAGGGTGAATCTCCTCCTGTACCAGTCAGATCCGATGTGATGGTACACACACAAAATAATAAAAAAAATTGAAAAAAATGTGTCCATTTAAAAAACCAACTAGTTCAGTGTGCAACTCAAACTTTCCTCCAGGGTTTTTCTTAACACTGGCACCCTACATGTCTGTGTGCTAAAATGTGTATTTGAAAAGTTTTGCTGTCTTAACTGTTTTTTAGTGTACAATTCATTGACATTATTTACACTCACCATGCTGTGCAACCATCACCAATATAATTTCCTAAAATTTTTCCATCACCCTACACAGCAACCATAATGGGTTTCCCCATTAGCAATAACTCCCAGCCCCACCCTAGGCCAGCTTCTGTCTCTATGCACTTGACTCGTCTAATTGTTTTATATAAGCAAGGATGATTCACTATTTGACCTTTTCTTTTTTTTTTTTTTTTTGTGAGAAAAATTTATTACATTTAGAAT
>NW_006399798.1:17025393-17035281 GCF_000299155.1 Elephantulus edwardii | reverse complement strand
GTGTCAGAGGCAATGAGATTAGCACAGGATAGAGCACGGTTTAGGGCTATTGTACATAGGGTCGCTATGAGTCGCAAACGACCTGACGGCACATAACAACAACAAACATATCCTGATATAGCATTTGGTCTACTATTATTAAATTTGATAGTTGGCTTCCCTCAATAATGTGCTCCATGGTCACCCATTTTGTATAATACTTAATGAGTTCTTGTTTTTCAGTGCTGCATAATATTCCATTGTATGAATATATCATAGGTTCTCTATCCATTCGTTTGTTGATGGGCACTTAGGTTGTTTCCAGCTCCTTGCTATTGTGAACAAAGCAGCGATGAACATGGGTGTGCATATATCTGCTTGGGTGGCAGTTCTGGTTTCTTTAGGGTATAATGCCATTAGTGGAATTGCTGGGTCAGATTTGGCCGTACTGCCTTCCATAGTGGTTCTACCATTTTCCACTCCCACCAACAGTGAATAAGGGTTCCAGTTTCTACACAACCTCACCAGCATTTGATGTTTGCCATTCTGTTAAATTTTGCTACTCTTACTGGGGTGAGATGATATCTTATAGTTGTTTTGATTTGCATCTCTTAGTGCTAGGGATTTTTAACATTTCCTCATGTCTTTGTTCGCTATCTGAATGTCCTCTTTGGTGAAGTGTCTGTTCATATCCTGTGCCCATTTTGCACTTGGTTTGTTTACCTTTATTTTGTGGTTTTAATCCCTTTTTGAGCAGTTAACTGACACTGAAATTCTTAACCTATCATAGGGAGCTCTGGTGGCCTGGTGGTAAACTGTGCTGCCATCCTAAAAGCACATGGTTTGCTCTGTGGGAGAAAGATGAGCAGTCTCCTCATTTACTGTTGGAGGGTCAGCTATAGTGGTCGGTTCCAACCTGACAGCATGCAGCAGCAGCATCATAATAATAGAAGGTATCACACTTGAGCCTGACTGAGACCATGAGGATGAGGCAGGATAGAGCAAGGTTCAGATCTGCTGCTCATGGGATCACTACGAGTCATGGTGAACTCGATGCCATCCATCAGGGTTCAGATCTGCTGCTCATGGGATCACTACGAGTCATGGGAAACTCGATGACATCTACCAAGGTTCAGATCTGCTGTTCACTGAGTGGCAGTCAACAACAGGGCTATCCATACTCTTATCTCTGCCAGGTTTGGGGGCAGATCCTTCCTTGTCTTACTATGCTCCTTGGACACTGAGCATTTTTAAGTTTGTAGACAGTCACTTGCTGGCTCTTGTGTGTTTGTGTGTCTGTTTACTCTCAAGAGATGAGGCCTAAGACTCACCTTACTCCAGTAATGAGTCCCACTGGTCCAAAGGTAAAACATGATGAAGCACTAAGATGCTAAGCAAAATTAGGAGCAATTCAAACCCACTAGGTTTTGAGGGTTCTAAGTGAGAAAGATGTGCTCTAGTTCTCTAAGGATTCTCTGAACTCATTGCCATCAAATCTGAAACAACTCATAGCTGACCCTCCAATAGGTTTCAAGAGGCTGTAAATCACATGGGAAGAGATTCCCATCTTTTTCCCCAAGAAGCCACTAGTAGATTCAAACCACCAGAGAGGAGCTGCCCTTGGGCTTAGCAGCACAACTCCCTATGAACTACATCACTGGCACTCCTGCTGTGTGCACAGTTCTACTCTGTCCAGCAAAGCGTCTCTGAATCAGACTTGACTTGAAGAGGGTAATTACTTCTGTAAGTCTTTGCATGGCACTGATGGTTGGTTGACTAACTGAAAGGATATTTCTGCAAACCCACCCAGAAGCACGATGAAAGATAGGCCTGGCAACCTGTTTCTGAAATGTCACAGCCTTGGAAACACAAGGCAGCAGTTCTACTCTGTACACGTGAGGTCAGTGTGAGTCAGACTCAGCAGCAGTTTCTCCAGGACGACCTCATCTTCTATAGCAAAAGAAAATAATTTGAAAAAAGTATTTCCAAATGGAGAAATATTTATACGTATAGGGATGGGGGAGCATTACTTCAATCCATAACACAAAATCCAAAAACGGAATTACGGGGAGAACTACTTAAGGACTTAGCTCCCAGTGGGATTGGGGAAGTCCAGATGCTAAATCACTTCAAGGAATTTCAAAAGCAGGAACTATTCAATGGCTCAACTTTTTTTTCCTCTAAGAGTCTCCTTTCAAGATTTGAATTCTCAAGAGAAAACAATTGATTGGTATGATCTTATTCAGGGCCACCAATAGCAATAGCCCAGGGTGTGAACTGCTTTGATTAGTAAAACCTGGGTTAATTCTCACCTCTGAAGCTAAGAAGGGGGAAGAGTGAGGAATCATAATTGGCAGAGTCAAATATCTAAATTTAGTAGTGGAAGGACACTTCCCAAAAGAAAGAAGGCTGCTTCTACCTTAGAGATACAGGAAGACCTCTCCAAAGAAAATTTTTGAAGGCTTTGCCCAAGAGTGAGAAGTCTAGCAAAATCTTACTGAACATAATTAAAACAAGGTTGCAGCTGTATATCAACAAAATGCTAGCAAATAATCAAGCTTGATTTGGAAGCGGATGTGGAATAAGGGATGTAATTGTTAATGTCAGCTAGACTTGTTTAAAAAAAGATTATCAAAAAATACATAAATGTGTATTTTTTTTTAGTATGCAAAGGCATTCAATTGTGTGGATCACAAGGAATTACAGAAAACATTGCAAAGAATGCGAATTCCAGAACATAATTGTGCTCATGTGGCAAACTGTACTTAGGCCAAGAGGTAATCCTTCAAACAGAACAAGAGGACACTACGTGGTTTAAAATCAGGAAAAGTGCATATTAACATTATATCCTTTCACCATACTTATTCATTATATATGGTAAGCAAATATTCCAAGAAGTTACATGAAGATGCAGTATCAGAATTGAAGGAAGATTGATTAACCACCTGCAGTATGCAGATGATATAACTTTGCTTTCTGAAAGCAAAAACTTAAAGCACATACTGATCAAAATTACAGTCTTTAGTATGGATTACATCTCAACATAATTTTATCCCAACTAGACCATTAACCAACATGATGAGAAATGGTTTAATCTTACTTATATCTAAAAATTAATGTCATGGAAGCTGCAGGTAAGAAGTCAGAGACACACTGCACTGGGCAAAATGCTGCAAAAGGCCATCATATTTCCTATAGCCTCATATGTATGTATGCCAATTAAAAACATCAAAGAAAAACTGCTGCATTTGAGTTTTGGTACTGACAAGGAGTATGAAAGTCACAAACGACTCGATGGCACATAACAACAACAACAACTAGAAAAACAAACACCTATATCAGGAAGAAGATAACCAGAATTTTCCTCAGAAGAAAGGATGGCAACACTTAGTCACACACTTTGACATGTGATCAAAGGGACGAGACCCTGGAAAAGGATATTCGTGGCAAAGTGAAGGGTTAGTAAAAAGGAGAAAGACCCTCAAGGAGACCGAATGGCACTGGCTGGAACAGTTGGCTTAAGCCGAGCTGTGATTGGGGGGCTACCACATGACCAAGCAGTTTTCCGTTCTATTGCACAAAGTATTGCTATGAATTGGGACCGATCAAAACTCATAAAAAGACCAGTTTTCTTTCTTTTTTTTAATTTATTTTAATGAAAGTTTACAGAGACTTAGGGAAGACCAGTTTTCAAGATGCATACATATCTGATTTATATAACATAGCTTACTTCAAGTATACACTTTCAGTACACCCAGAAAAAGGAGGAAATAAAATATAGATTTACTGTTTGTATAATATTTAAAGTTTTAATATTGCTCAAAAATTTTTTTAATATTGCTCTTGACTATTCTTTTATTTAATTTTAACATGTGGAAGTTGCAGTGGAGGCCCTTAGTAACTAAGACAGTGAAGAGTCAGATTTTGCTATTTGCAACCAAAGACCCGTGACTAATGAATGATTAAAGATCTTGTAAAACCAGCTAGTGAAGTATTATGCAGGAACTCTGGTGGCCTAGTGGCAAAAAGTTGTGCTGCAATGCCAAAGACATGTGGTTCAAATCCACCAGATGCTCTGTGGAAAAAGCATAGGCAATCTCCTCCAATGTACCTTTGAAAACCCAGTGGAGGGTCAGCTATGGGTCAGTTCCAACCTGGGAGCACACAACAAAAAGAGGAAAGGGAGCTCTGGTCATCTAGTAGGTAAGGAGTTGGTTGCCAACCCAAACGCAGGCTGACCCAATCCACTAAGTGTTCCATGAGGAAAAGGTGGGCATTCTCTTCTCTTGTGATTTACAGTCTCTGAAAACCTGCTGGAGGGTCAGCTAAGAGTTGATTCTAACTTGATAGCAATAAGTAAGTGGAAGAGAACAAAAGAAGGTGGTGTTCTCTACAGCATGTTGTGCTGCTCACCAAAAGGCCAAGTGTCTCCAGTGGCTTAAATCCACTAGTGACTCTGGGGGAGAAAGATGGGCACTTTCCTCGGGTTAAGATTCACCATTACAGATACTCGATGGAGGTTCACTATGAGTCAAAAGCAACTTGACGACAGTGAGAAGGTGAAAGAGAAGGAAGTAAGTATATATGTACTGGAATTTTTGGAATTATTAAGGTAAGGCATTTCTGTTAAAGGAAATTAAAACAGTATAGATGTAAATAATTGTGCTGCTTCATGTAGATTACAGAAGTGACAGGCCATGATCTGTTTACCTGTCCAGAAGCAGGCACAGACATTAAGAGTGGGCATTTAACCTCAACAGAAAAAAGGTAAACAGTGCAAGAGCAAAATGAGCACAGGATATGATTAAAGTCTTGACCAAAGGCGGCCTTCAGACAGCAAACAAACACATGAAGAAATGTTCAAAATCCCTAGCTATCAGAGGCAAATAAAAACAACTATGAGATATCATCTTGCTCCAGGAACAATACCAAAGTTCAACAGAACAGCAAACAGTGATTGCTGACAAGGTTGTGGAGAGAATAGAAGCCTTATTCACTGATGGTGGGAGTGTAAAATGGTGAAACCGCTATGGAAGACAGTTTAGTGCTTTCTCAAAAAGTTGGAAATAGAAATACCATTTGACCCAGCAATGCTATTACTGGGAATATACCCTGAAGAAACCATAACTGCCACCCAGGCAGATATATGCACATCATGTTCTGTCATCCAAACAGATTTATATATGCACAGCTCTTTTTACTGCTGTGTTATTTGCAATAGCAAAGAGCAACCCAAGTACCCATCAACAAAAGAATGGATAGAAAAACAACCATATATTCATACCATGGAACACAATGCAACACTGAAAAAATAAACTTGTAAAACATTACACAACATGGGGGACCCTGGGCAACATCATGCTGAGTGTAATATCTCAGTCACAAAAGGGCAAATACTGCACAGCACAACTGTTATAAACAAGGGAGGTTGGGAGGAAAATAGGATAAGAGTAGATAGATAATGACCATTGAGTAGATAGATAATGAAAGAACGATTTAAAAGGAATATATGATTAGGCATTATATGTACGACAAAAGCCCAGAGTAAGAGTTCTATCATTGTGCGTCCACCCAACAGGGAGGGAGTAGAGTTGTCCATTGTCTTTGGGCCTGGAAGGCAAGGCTGAAGCCCAGGGACAAGGAGCCTCTGTGCAGAACGCATCCTATCCTGCACCAGCCTCAACATTTCTACCATGCTCAAGTCCATCGCTGCAGTCACTGTGTCAGTCTATCTATCTCATTGGGGGTCTTCCTTTCGTTCACTGACACTCTGTTTTCCAGGGAATTTTTGATCTGGAATTGATTTAAAACTTCTGAGATGAGGTGACAGGATAAATGTGTTTTATATGTGACAAGGACATGATTTGGGGGAAAGCAAAGAGAAAAATGTTATGGATTGAACTATGACTCCCAAAAGTACATATTGTAAAATATATATATACCTTTTTATGGGGGGAGGGTTGGGAGGGGAAGAAAGTGCAACAATGAATGGAAATCCAAAGTCTGTAAATTTGCGTTGAAATTAATAATAAAAAAATTTAAAAAAATGTTATATCATTGCAAAGAGAACTGGGGGTGAGGGGGAGCAGAGCTGGGAGGTAATTGTGCAACAATGAATGTTGTTGTTGTGTACCATAGAATGGAACCGACACATAGCTGACCCTCTGGTGGGTTTTCAGAGGCAGTTAATCACACAGGAGGAGACTGCCCATCATCCTTCTCCAGCGGAGCTGCTGTTGGCCTTGAACTGCGGGCCTTTGGGATTGCAGTACAGCTTCTTACCACTAGGCCACCAGAGCTATTAAAAAAAAAAGTGAACTGGGGGTGGGGAAAGGCAGGGAGAGGGAGTAAAATGTGCAACAATGAATGAATGAAAATCTAGTTTCTTTGTAAATACTCATTAAAATAAATTAAAATTATGTTTTTTTTTAAAGTGGGCATTTAGAAACTTTTGTAGCCATCTAATAATATATCTATATCTTTATAAAATTTGAGTTTTCCTTAATAAGCTGTTATAAATGTAAAAAAGTAGGTCTCGATCAGAGATCGTTTGAAAAGCACTACAAAGTCAAGAAGCGTCTGAGATGTCATTCTCTTTGACAGCTAACAGACCATTTTCATGGAGGCGGGCAGGAGACTGGGCCAGAGACAAAGGCCATTATTACTCACAGGAACAGCAATGGCCAGGGCACCAGGATTTGTGTCCGTTCTCTGTGCCCATCTCCCACAGGATGACAAGAACACAGCCGTTATGGACGGACTGGGGAACAGAAGAGAAACCTAGAGCAGGGTGCAGCGTTGAAGCATCTGACTGCTGATAGAATTAGCAGTTGGAATTCACCAGTTACGCTGTAGAAGAAAGAATTGACAGGCTGCTGTGTGGCAAAGACCCTTTCTTTTCTTGCTTTCAAGGTTTTCAGCCTTGAAAACCCTTCGGGGGCACTTCTACTCTGTCCTATCGAATCAGTTGGAACTGATTAAACTGCAGTTGAGTTTGGTCTCAAAATAATATTCTCCAGAAATGGCCATTACTAAGTATGTCCCGGATGGATTTTCCACACACACCCCCCCCCAACAGAAACAAATCTCAAATCTGTGGCCTAGTGGATAATCAATTTAGCACTGCCAACCCAAAGGCAACTCAAAGGTTTGAATTCACCAGCTGCTCTGTGGAAGCCAGACAATCTCCTCCCATGTAATGTAAAGCCTTGGAAAACCCACCAGAGGTTCAGTTACATGTTGGCTCTGACTCAGTGGCATGCTGCAACAACATTTTATGTTCTGAGGTTATTGTTTTTTTCCAAACTACTTCTCCTTGCTGCCCTCCGTAGCTCAGCAATCTATCAATTAGTTGCAGGTACTAAGAAATAAAGCACACATTGCACAACTAGAAGGATGTCATCAATGTCAGTGAATTGTTCCTGCTGCAATTATTAGAGCAGGGTTTGTTGTGTAACAGGAAAAGAAATACTCTTCCTTTGTTGTTAAAAAGAAACTAAAGCCCTCCTAAGGTTAGAATCGTAAATATAGCAAATGTCCTAACAAGATCACTGTGCCAGAGTTGTCAAGCTGTTCAAATGTCAACATGAACTATAGGAAAGAGAGAGAGGGTTTTCAGACTGTTGCTCAAGAAGGCAAGTAGTAACTCCTGTTTCAAAATTTAAGTAGCTTATTTCAGGGCCTTTTGACCACTGCATTATTTAGCAATAGTCTGAGGGTTTTTTTCTTGCTTAATTCTAAAATGTGCATCAGTGAAGCATGGCATCACTCTTTGGAAGGTGGACCCACTGAGTCATCGCTGGGAATTGAGTTAATAGCTATCCTCCCCACTAGTATAAGGTTATGAACATATGGATATTTATGGAATAGAAAGAGTCCTGGTGACATTGTACATTAAAAGCTGGACAGCGAACCAAAAGGTCATTAGCTGGATTCTTGCAGCTGCTCCTTCAGATAAAGATGGGTAATCTCCTCCTTTAAAGATTTCCAGCCTTGGCAACTTGATGAAGGATTGGAAATGACCAGATGGCAGCAGGCTTGATTTTGTGGTATGGAATCTATGGGACTTGGGGCTACTTCTAATGCTGCTTGGCTTTAAAAAGGAAAATGACCAACTCAACTGAAAATAAAAGTGCCTTCAAGAAACACTCAGTCAGCCATACTAGACAAAAATGGTGGCATTTTTAAAAGAAAATATTTTCCCTTTCTACGAAGATGGCGCCGAAAGCGAAGAAGGAAGCCCCTGCCCCTCCCAAAACTGAAGCCAAAGCAAAGGCATTGAAGGCCAAGAAGGCAGTCCTGAAGGGCGTTCACAGCCAAAAAAAAAAAAGATCTGCACGTCACCCACGTTCTGGTGGCCTAAGACGCTGAGACTTCGATGGCAGCCCAAATACCCCTGGAAGAGCGCTCCCAGGAGAAACAAGCTTGACCACTATGCCATCATCAAATTTCCCCTGACCACTGAGTCAGCTATGAAGAAGATAGAAGATAACAACATACTTGTGTTCATTGTGGATGTCAAGGCCAATAAGCACCAAATTAAACAAGCTGTAAAGAAGCTCTATGACATTGATGTGGCTAAGGTCAACACTTTGATTAGGCCTGATGGAGAGAAGAAGGCCTATGTTTGACTTGCTCCTGATTATGATGCTTTGGATGTTGCCAACAAAATTGGGATCATCTAAACTGAGTCCAGTGGGCTAATTCTAAATGTAATAAATTTTTCTCACCAAAAAAAAAAAAATTTAAATGTTAAAATTTGTATTAAACTTTTTAAATATTTTAAAAAGAAATTATAATTATAAAATTATAAAACTCAGGAGGTGGAAAGAATGAATGGAAATAGTACACATGAGGAAGAAGAGGAAAGAATATTGAACTCAATGTCAGGAAACAAAATGTGTATGAGCTGTTGAAAGGGAAATCAACTTTCTCTGTAAACTTCAACTCACATCACAGTTGTTGTTGTTGTTGCTATGTGCTGTTGAGTCACCTGAAACTCTATGTTAAACAGCTCTGAAGCCTGCCCTGTCCTGAGTCAGTCTGACTCTGACACACCTTGGTCCCTCCTGGCCACATGCCCAGAGTATGTGAGACAGAGCTTCAGAATCCTCTCCTTCAAGGAGAAACTTGGTTTCACCCTCTACAAGATAGACCTGTTTGTTTTCTTGGTTGTTCATGGTACACTCAAGATTCTTCTCTAGCACCACAACTCAAAGGAATCAATTCTTTTTTAAAAAATTAATTTTAATGAAAGTTTACAGAGACTTTGGATTTCCATTCATTCATTGTTGCACGAATCAATTTTTCTCCTGAGTTGTTTTTGTTATAAAGGAATGAGATAATACACACCCATGTTTATCACGGCTTTGTTCACAATAACAAAGAGGTGGAAACAACCTAAGTGCCTATCAACAAACTAATGGATAGAGAAGATATGGTGTATTCACACAATGGACTACTATGTACGCTGCATTGAAAAACAAGGAACTCATGAAATTTTCAAAATGGGTGATCCTGGAGGACATTATGCTGAGTGAAATATCTCAGTCACAAAAGGACAAATATTGCATAGTGCCACTGTTATAAAACCGGTCTGGCACTGAGGTTGGGGAGAGACTAAGAGGGGATAAATAATGTATACTGCATTGAAACAGATGAGGGAGTTGTTGTTATGTGCCATCGAGTCGTTAGCGACTCATAGTGACCCTATGTACAACAGCCCTAAACACCGTTCTAGCCTATGCCAACCTCGCTGTCTCAAACACATTCATTCCCACCACTCCACTCACAGAATCGATCCATCTCATCGAGGGTCTTCCTCTCCTTCACCGCCCCTCCACTCTTCCAAACATGATATCCTTCTCTAAGGACCAGTCCCTCCTTGCAACATGCCCAAAGTATGTCAGA
>NW_006399798.1:17010677-17022948 GCF_000299155.1 Elephantulus edwardii | reverse complement strand
TTTTTTTTTGGCTGTGGACGCCCTTCAGGACTGCCTTCTTGGCCTTCAATGCCTTTGCTTTGGCTTCAGTTTTGGGAGGGGCAGAGGCTTCCTTCTTTGCTTTCGGCGCCATCTTCGTAGAAAGGGTCTCTCAAACACGTTCTCAGGGGCTTATAGACCTAAGTCTCCTATTTGACCTTTTCTAATTTAACTCAGCATAATGTTTTCAAGGTTTACTCATGTGGTAGCATTCCATTGCTCTTCATGGCTGAGATACATGCGTTGGCACCTGTATACACCATACTTTATTCATCTATTCATTTTAATAGTCACTTGGTTGTTTCTACCTTTTAGTTATTCTGAATAATGCCGCAGTGACTATCGGTGTAAGTTATTGTACTTTTTAGTAGGCTGAAGTGCTTATTTTAAATACCTATTTCCCATTTTGCCACTGAAAATGTTTAAAAGAGCTGTACTCGAGGAGGAATGAGACTTCAGAATTGTTCCCAAGAACATTCTTAACTGAAGCTGGATTCTTTGTTTCCTGCCGGTGTAATAATACAATAGCTAAAGTATCACCACTACAATCTAGTACCACTGCCTTGATGTGCTGCTCTAAGCTGCTAGCAGTTTTAACAAACGCTGTTTTTCCACCATCACTCCAAATGTCAAAGCACCACAGTATCAATTGCTAAAATAATGAAAAATATTTCCTGGACTTCCCAGGATAGGCAGACCACACTTTGAGAACCGCTGTTGTAAAATACCCTTGAAAGAAAGAATAGACCAGATCAAATACATGAAAAAGTAGGTGACAAAACAGCAATTAATAGAAGATACACATTGAACTCTCACTCCCTGGGATTAGAAAACAGATTTCAATCTACTTGATTTGGTTTACCAGTATTTGACAAAATGTTGCAATCAACAGGTATTGGGTGTGCAAGAAGAAAACAAATGTATTCAAAATTTTTAATATGCAGCATACTTACATAAACACATAGCGTGTATGGGGGGGGGTAAGGGTCTTTTTACTCAAGATCCTATTTCGGTCTGGAGGAGGAGGAATCTGTATTCTTCTATTTAGGGACCTTACGCAGTCAACTACCCTAAAATGCACAGGGGCCGGAGACATGGACGTAGGTGTGCGGGGATGAGAAAGGGAGGAGAAAGGGGATCTGTTCACCTCAAAATCTCCCGAGTTCTCAGCACAAAGCAGCTTATCAAAATAAAGTCGGCTGCATACATGAAGGATAGAAAAGAGGGCAGGGTGGGGGTGAGGGTGCAGGGGCGGACCTCGGCTCCGCGGGAGCCGCTTAGCTTAGCCTGCTGCAGAGGAAGATCTCAAGGAATCCTTGTAAAACTCCCAGGTGCACCGACGTAGAATGCTGAGGGCGGAAGAAGGAAGAGAAAGCGCACAAACACTGCAGTTTCGGGTAAAATTGACCAGAAACGGCTCGAAAGCAGCCAAGGTGGGGAATAACACCGAAACCCAAGAGCCAACACCTGGGCGCGTAGACCCCAACAGACAACGCGCAAGCGCACGGGAGGAAGAGGGTCTGCGCGGGGGAGAGGCGACGACATGTAGTGCGCAAGCGCGCATTGGCGCCACCGGGAGGCGGTTCCCAGATCGTGCAGGCCGACGCGGAAACAGCGGAGCAGGGGGCGGGGGCGGGATGATGCCATCACGTAAGGAGATCGTGTGAGAAGCCGGATCCTGTGGTGACCCAGTGGCCTAATGGATAAGGCATCAGCCTCCGGAGCTGGGGATTGTGGGTTCGAGTCCCATCTGGGTCGTACCAGTATTTGTTTTGTCGGAGCGAGAAGCAATGTTCTCTGGCTGCTGGAAAATACACAGGAATGTTGTTATTTGGTTTCTCTGCAGATTTATTTCAAATTAGGCACTGTTTCTGAGAGTTTTAAATACAGCGCAATTGGGTACTTCACAAGTATAAGTTAAGGTCTGGTGACAAAGATAACATTTACTCTTGCTTCATTAATTAAACATTTTTTGGTTTTGTCTTTTGTTTTTACATTGTGGTAAATACATAGGCACCAAAACCTTTCATACAGGCTTGCTTTATCCAAATTCAGTGACGTTATATTCATCATGTTATACTGATAAAAAGAAAACAGACCAATGGAAAAACAGGAAGCCGACTAGCCGTGGACCTCTTTTTCTGCTGTCTCCTTTCCAGGTGAGCTTGTGAGCGTCAGCCACCCTTTCTGCGTTTGGGAGGGTTAACCACAGTTTGAGAGGGTCAGCCACAGTCGCACTACTTTCTCTCCATCCTTATCCCAAGGGCTTGTGGGAGCGGATCCAACAGTGCTGGCTCCAGGCAGATTATTTCCAGTGTTAAGGAGAGTTTATAGAAAAGCAAATGTGCTGTTACAACATACTAATGTAATAAACATAATTTATGGTTTCTGTTCTCAGAGTATTAGCAACAGCAAGTTGTGATAGAATGTATGGGCTATTTTGTGTTTGTGGTTTATCTGCAAATTAGTTTAATAAAAGAAGTTCAGAGTCGAAGCTTTCCTGATTAATTCAGTGGTCTAGACTTAAGAATTTAAACTTTTCTTTTTTTGTGCAGTTTTTTTTTCTATATTTTATTAATTTTCATAAACATTTACAGAGATTTTGGGTTTCCATTCATTCCTTGTTGCACTATAAACTTTTCTTAAAAGATTTGTACAAGGGGATTAGCACCAAATTAAGTTCACCTCTTTAAAAACAACCAAAACCTAAATGCAATATCGGATCTTAAACCAGAATAAGGGATACTTGCAGAAAAACTAGTGGAATCCAAAAAGTCTGGAGTTAATTAATGGTAATGTAACTGTCTCTTAAGACAAATGTATGTGGTAATGTAGGATGTTAACAGTAGGGATAACTGGGCTGGGAGTATCACTGCAATTTTTCCATAAATCAAAAACTATTACAATTTTTTTTTAATTCTTTTCAAAAGGCGACACCTAAACAACCAGTGGAGAATTCAACTGGCCTCTCTTCACTGTTTAAGATTAGGAATGTAGTGCTGAGTTTTTGCACTAGAAAGCATTCACATCGAACCAGGGATTATTTCCAGCTCTGCTCCAGGTCTCCCAGAGGTTATCCCACTTGTAGAGGAAAGGTTGTGAGGAGGTGGAATATGGCTACGCTCCTGCTCCCCACTGGCTCCTTGCCACTTGCGAGGTGGTGCAACTTATCCAGTACTTGCTAGGGTGACCTTGGAAATGCAGGACTCTGGCAACATGCCACTTTTGTGCACTCTAGAACCCCCTCCCTCCTTTTGAGGGTCAAAACTCCTCGATTATGAACCTGGGTTGCTTAACCTTCTTCTATGGTATCTTAGCACCTTCAGGTAAATTTCAAGTAGCTGGTCCTGGTTTTTACCCACACACACCTCATTTGGTTCCAGCATGCAGTGGGCACTCAAAACTTCTCAACAGCATCCATTCCTGACTCCCTTCTAGTCAGCACCTGAGGACAATGACCAATGACAATGTATCCCCACCAAGATTGCTCTTAGAAGGTATAGCAAGCAGTTCATCTCTTTTTGCCTGGAGTTACAGAGAGAAGCAGAGTCATAAGTAGGAAGAGAAAATAGAACCTATGGCTAGCTGTCCCCACAAACAACTCTCCCTTCCCTTTCTCTCTCTCAAAAAAGAGTGAGAGCAGCTGCATCTGGCCTCTATTAACAAAGAAGGACCGTCCCTATCAACAACATCCTCAATACCAATTCCTACAGAGACGAACATGACCTCCGTGCACCTCCTTCTACTAATTCCAATGCCAATCATACTGCTCTATTATTGGGTTCTGGATTCATTGCAATGGCCACACAGATCTCACAGGATCATACTAATACATATGGGGTTTATTAGGAAAGTTAACCGGTTACAGCTGAGCTCGGCAACAGGATACAATTCCTCAGTCAGGACAGCTTCTCACCCATGCTCAAAGACCCCTTGATTTCCAGCCCCACAACTTAGGTCAGTGTTAGACTCTTTCCCTTCGTACTGCCAATTACAGTTTCCCCTCAGTCCTCCAGCAGGCTTGAGGGAAGGCCCCTGGCTCTGATTGTGGGGCAGCTGTCTCAAGTCAGCTCTGTCCTGTAGCGGTCTCTAGTTCTCTGCTAAGGCTGCTGTTGCTCTCATGTAGGTTCTGGTTGAGTTGGATGGAACCCAAACCCTAACCCTAAACCTGAAGGATGTGTGCTGCCTTTTCTGTTTCTTCTTTCTCGATGCTAGTGAAATTCCCAATCTGCTGCTGCTTAGCTTGCTTGGTTTAAACTTGGTGGGATGGAGAAAATCTAACTAATCCTATAATGATTTATTTATATACACATCCTGTTTCAGGTTCCCACCCAGCCATGTGGTAAGAGTCAAAGCCCATGGCTAGGAAAGCCCATTTGAATAAGCCCCAAACACCTGTCTCTCTCATATTTGTTGTTTTATACTGTTAAATTGGAACTGACCCATAGGTGACCCGGCTGGTTTTCAGAGGTGGTAAATCACACAGGAGAAGACTATCCTTAGTTCTCCTGCTGAGCAGCTGGTGGATTCGAACTTCAGACCTTGCATTGGCAGCACAGTTCCTTGCCACTAAGCTGCCAGATGGGGCTCTGGTAGGCTAGTGGTAAGATGCTGCACTGCAACTTCGAGGGTCTGTTGTTTGAATCCATCAGTTGCTCCACTAGAGAAGGATGGGCAACCTTCTCCCTTTCTATTTACTGCCTCTGAAATGAAGACTCATTGAAGATTCTCACCACTGGGCCAATTGGCAGCATCATGATAAATGGTGAAGAGGTTGAGATCCTTAACAGCTTTAGTTTGCTTGGCTCCGCAATCAACACTCTTGGTAACAGCAGCCAGGAAATCAAGAAACGAATTGCATTGAGAAAGTCAGCTGTCAGGGACCTCTCCAGCGTACTGAAGAGCAATGATGTCAGACTGGAGACTAAGATGCACCTGATCCAGGCCATAGTCTTCGCAATTGCTTACTATGTTTCAGAAAGCTGGACAATGACTAGGGATAATAGAAAGATACTTTATTCCTTTGAGCTGTGGTGTTGGAGAAGAGTGTTGAATATACCATGGATTGCCAAGAGAACAAACAGGTTAAGCCTAGAGAGGGTGAAGCCAGGCTGCTCTTTGGAGGCAAAGATTCTGAGGCTCCAACTGACATACTTTGGGCATGTTGCAAGGAGAAATCAGTCCTTGGAGAGGGATATCATGTTTGGAAGGGTAGAAGGAAAGAAGGAGAAAGAGGGAGACCATTGATGGATTGATACAGTGACTGGGGTAATTGGGGTAGGTGTGTCAGAGTCAGTAAAGTTGGAACAGGATTCAGGGCTGTTGTACATAGGGGCACTATGAGTCACAAGCAACTCAATGACACATAACAACACACACACACACACACACATTTTCAATTGGGTGGGAAATGTCTTTCCAAGCTTGACACAGAAGGAACCAGAGACAAATATTAAGCAAATGGTTTATGAATTTTACTATACAAAACTTTAAAAAGTCTTATTAAAAGGTTAATAATCTAACAAAGGTCTATATGGCACATTTTTAAATTATACCTCAATAAAACTGGTAAAGAAAAGAAAAGAAAAAAGCAATGAGGCAATATTTGCAAGTATTCATGAATGGAGAAGGGGTTAAAATCATTAGCTTAGCATATAATTGCGTAGCTCATAATTGGTGTTCAAGAAATATTTGTTAAGTAGAAAGATATGCTTTGCAGGGAGGGGGAGTGGAAAAGGCAACACATAAAAAAAAAATAGACTTGTACAATCAAAACCAGAATTGGAGAGGAAGAGCGTGCCAGTTAGCTCTTGAATTCTTCCATCTGACAGGTGTATACACCTATTGTGGAGATGAACATATTAAGCTATGAGAAAATGATGCCATGAAACATTCCAATCACATGACAAGCTCCCTATGCTCTGGTTTCTATTACCAGCCCTGATGGTAATTGGGCTTCCTATGTGGCTTGTTTCTAGAAGGGAGGGCTGGCTGGGCTGACACAAGCTTGCACATCTGCCTGGGTTGATTTTTGCTTGTGAGTTTGTAAACTTGCTTTCTGGCTCAAATAGAGCAGTATCTTTGAGCTCATGCTCCAGTCACACCACTGGTGAGATTCCTGAGGCTGCAGGCCGGCCCCGGACTCCTGCAGATTCTTCCAGGCCAATGCTCCCCAGCAAGGCTCTGGGAACCCTCCTGGGAGCCATCTGGGCAGGCTTTCAGCCGCTACATTTCAGGGTGTGGTTATCGGCACATTCAAAACATTCCTGTAACAGAAGAATTTTGGGAACACCTCAAACTGGATCTAGGTGACTTGAGTGTAATCCCAGGAAGGTATGTCTGAGATATAGTTGTAAATGAGAAAGCTTAAGCCTAATTACTTTTCTTCCACTTCAGTTAAGGAAAGAGTCTGTGAAAGAAGGGGATCTGAGGACACTTATAAACAGGCTGATAGGCATCCAAACCAAAAAGTGTTTATCTGTCCTGTCCTGTCCAGGGTCTGGAGACACTCCGTCCAGTGTGCATAAGCCTTGCACAGACTGAAGAGATTTCTTTTGGAGGAAAAAAGGAACTGAGTTCTTTTAAATCTGAATAAATAAATGAAAATACACACATCCAATTCAGGAACATGTTCTCTAGGACCCTTGAGTGATATTCTCCTCTTTGGATGCCCCTAGTGACTAGGAGTTCACTGCTCTGATCTCTTAATATATTTTCTTGCATATTTTAGTTATTAGAATATTCTTCTAAATTGGAATGCACTCTGTCAATTTATCAAACCTTTGAAGCTCCATCTCACATACTTTGGGCATGCTGTCACGAGGGACCAGACCTTGGAGAAGGACATCATGCTTGGAAGGGTGGAGGGACAGTGCGAGAGAGGAAGCCCCTGGATGAGATGGATTGATACAGTGACTGGGGCAATGGGAGTAGGTGTGTCGGAGACAATGAAATTGCTCAAGACAGAGCAGGGTTCAGAGCTGTTGTACAGAGAGGGTCACTATGAGTAGCAAGCGACTTGACAGCACATGAAAAACAAACATTCACAATTACCATATGACTTAGTAATTCCACTCCCAGTTATAGACTTGCAAAAATTTGAAAGCACAAATTCAGACAGATGTTTGTAGACTGATGTCATTGTGGCACTATTTGTAATACCCAGAAGATGAAAACAACTCAAGTGCTCATCAACAGACTAATGGATAAACAGGATGTGGTACATACATACAATGAAATATGATTGAAATAGTAAGAGAAATAAGGTTACTTCTATTAAGAGGAATAATATTCTGACTCATGCTATGATACTGATGAACATTGAAACCATTATACTGAGTAAAATAAGTCAGACACCAAAGGAGAAATATTGTTCAGTCCTACATTAGAGACTGAATTGGGTTCCCCTAAAAGAGTTGCCAGTTTAACTAGGCCATGATTCTCAGTATTATGTAATTATCTTCCATTTTTATGGTCTGGCAGAATTATCCTATGTGTTACAAACCCTAACATCTATGATGTTAATGAGGCAGAATTAGTGGCAGTTATGTTAATGAGGCAGAATACAATCTACAGGATTATGTTTTTTGAATTAATCTCTTTGGAGATTAAAAAAAGATTAAACAAGGACAGCAAAGAGTGGGCATTTCAGGCCCACTGGAAAAAGGAGAGCCAGAAGGGGATGTGTCTTTTAGATCCTGGTTCCTGTACCTAGAACCAGGAGACATGGGTAAAAAGCCGTTTTTTGTTTGTTTGTTTGTTTTTAATTTTTTTTAAAAATTTATTATTTTCTCTATGCGTGTACCGTCAAATTGGATCTGACTGGTACAGGAGGAAACGGCCCCTCCTTCTCTGGCAAAGCATCTGGTGGATTCGAACCACATATCTCTGGGATTGCAGTGCAGCTTCTAAAAAGCCGTTTCTTAGAGACAGTTCCCTGATTTCTCACGTCTAGCAACCTGAATTATGAGAGAATACTTTGTTGTTGTTAAAGCCTTCCATCTGTGGTATTTCTGTGAAAACAGCACTATGTAATGGAAACATTTATATGAAATACCTAGAAAAGGCAAATGCATAGAAATAAAGTTTTCTAGTGGCTACTGATTGGCTTGGTGTAGAGCAGGGTTCAGGGCCATTGTTCATAAGGTCACTTTGAGTCACAGTAGACTCAGTGGCACCTAATAACACCACTAGTGGTTACTGGGAGGTGGGGAGAGAGGAAATGGCAGTTGAAGGTTTTGATGACACAATATAGTGAATGCAATTAATGTCATGGAATTGTGCCCTTAAAGATGATTAAAGGTGTACTATGGTAAAAAATAAAATCAACTTGTCAAAATGTCTACTTGGTGGTACTTTTACAACCTATAACAAGTGTTTTTGTGTCCCCAATTCCTCCAAAAGCAACTTAAAAAAGATGGACTCCAGTCTCTTTCATCCCTATTGTCTCCCTTTAGCTTTTCAGTGTCTTCTAAGAAAATTTTGTTTTATTTATTTGTGTGTGTGTGTGCCATCAAATAGGATCTGACAGGTACAGGAGGATATTGCCCCTCCTTTCCCAGCAGAGAATCTGGTGGATTCAAACCCTGTACCTCTAGGATTGCAGTGCAGCTGCTTGCCACTAGCCCACCAGAGCTCCTTCAGTGTCTTTTTGGAAAACATGATATCCCAGAAGCTGGTCAGTCCACTAGGACTAGGTATTAGTAGAGCGAATGTATGTTATTTCTTTTAGTAGCTGCATCTCTGTGCTGATTCCACAGGTAAAATGCCTTCATCTCAATATATTACCAGTTCCTTTTGGATTTGTAAGGAGCCCTGGTGGCACAGTGGTTAAGCACTTAGCTGTTAACTAAAAAGTAAGCAGTTTGAACCCACCAGCAAAAGGCTGGGGCACTTGCTTCTGTAAAGATCTAAGTCTTAGAAACCCCACGAGGTCGTTCTATCCTGTTTTAGAGGGTCCGTAGGAGTCGTTTGAATGGACTTTTAAAAATGTGAAGTTACGGAAATGAGTTTCAGATTTCTAAGGCAGTGAGTTTTATATGGGGTTTGAGTTTATTTCCCCCTTTTGTAAATACTGTTTGTTTCACTGGAGGAAAAGAGTCCTTAGTTCAGGACCAATACACAGAGCCATACCAAGAATTCATACCTGAGCAGAGAAAGAATTTATTTTTCTTAGAAGGAAAAAGAGGTCTACCTTTCCTTAGCAGCTGAGACATAGCTAGAGAGTGGAGAAGGTGTTTGCATTTTTTTTTTTTTAAATCTTTGGTCCCCTACATCTGACAGGTGAAACGTGCTTGATATGAGCTTGGTGACTTTGACCAATTTTTAGTGAGAAAAAAAGGGAGAGGATAGTATTTTGCTGACGCCTCTTTTTTCATCAAATTATGCAGTACAAACACTGCATGTCTATGTCTAAGGAGATACTGTTTAACAAACCTAGGATATGGTGTTGACCTGATAGAAGAGGTGCCTGGTGAAGAGGGTGAATTTTCTATCATCTCAGATTCCCTCCCTTCACAAGCCCAAAACGTCTTAAGCATTTATTTTCTTGTCTTTGACTGAATCCAGAAAAATCTTTCCACTACTCATCCTTCCCCACCCCATGCCTCAGCCCCTCGACATCCTTATTCTCTCCACTTGTCACCCCACCCTGTCCTCCCCAGCCCCCTGCTCTGAAAACACACAAGTTTAAAGTTTAGGATTCGATGTTAGCACTGCACACAGTTCACAGTGCAGACATTCCCAGGGACAACTTTGAGAGGCCATGTGCTCGACCCCCTTAGGAAGTGCGAGAAATCCCTGCAGCTCGGTTTTGTTCCAATGGTCTTGTTCAGTGAGTGATTCCCGTTTCCCCGAAGGCTGCCCCTCATTAGCATGAACGGGGGTGGGGGTGTGGAGAAAGGGTGGGGGGGAGAGAAAGAAAGCCAGAGCCCAGGCTCTGTTTTAGAGCCTGGGAACCGTGTCTACAAAAATGACAGCTCGAGCGCTCTGGCTTCTCTGTTTGATCATTGGATCCTCCCCCGAAGCTCCAGTGGCAGAGAGAAAAGGTAAGATCGCGGGCGGGCAGAGCCGGGGGAGAGAGAAGCTGGGCTCTGGGGAGACTGGAGAAGAGGGGGCGATGAAGGGCGTGCCGGGAAAGGGGTCACAGCTTGCAAGACAGGAGACTCCAGGTCTGTGTTCGTGCGGGGAAGGAACGAGATGTGTCCCCGTGATGTCGTGTCTCTTGGCAGCCTTTGCGGAGAGAGGCCAGTTCTGCTAATGAACTGATCTCGAGCGAGCGGGGCAGGCTGCAGAAAACTTTGCATGTTAAGTAGTTGCTGCATCGCAGAAGAGGGAAAGTGTCAAAAGGGTCGCGCGCGCCTTTGGGGAGCTGAGCCCCAGCGCGGATCCCCCGGCGAGCGGGGGCGCTGAGTGCACGCAGGATGAGGTGAGGGTGCCTGGGGGGGCTGAAGCTGGCCACCCCGGACACTCCTTCCCGCTGCCCCTAGGAAAGCTAGCCAGCGTTAGGGCACCTGAAGCCAGGAGCCCTCTTCAGAACACAGCTTTCATGCAATTGAAATTAACGTTAAGTTACTGAGAGAATGAAGAAATGAAGGACTCCCTGCTGGGAGCTGTTTTGTTTTTTTGCTTTTATTAGGATGCTCTGTTCAGTTCCCTATCTCCAGGAAAAACAGCTTCCGTACCTCACGGGGCAATTGACTTTGGATTATTTTTCCACATGGTCATGGAGTGACTTCAGTGGCATTTAACCCAAATATCAGGCAATCTTTCCCATGACAACAGATGGTGATATCAATGGGAAGCAGTTGGGAGGTCAACAGTTGACAGCCAGAAATTGGATAGCCACCAGGACTTTATTCAGCTGTGTGTGCACGGTATTATGATGTTTAGCTTCGAGAGTCAGAAATCAACCTCTTCACGAGGCATGGACTCTAAGCAGCTAATGTGGCTGGAGGAAAGCGGGTTTTGAAAAGCAATGGTCAATTTGGCCAAACCAAACGCTCAGAAAATAAAGTGTACCAAAAGTTAGCAACACTTCAATGACAGGGGGGAGGGATGTCAAAACCAAAAATCCAACCAAAGCAAATAGTGATTCAAAGGACGGGAGAAAAATATCACTTCTTGTGCCCATTGGGAGGGCTCTGGGACCTAGGAAATTCAGTTGTGTAACTGGGCATGGAAAGTTGCCCAGCTTTTGACTGCGCTGGTTTTGCTAATCTATTTGTCTGAGGGTTGGAGGAATAATTGAAATATAGATATGATGATAGATATTTGGTTTTCTGCCGTATCTTTTAGCCTTTTTTTCCACCATTTAAGAGGAAAGCAACCCCAAGGGGGTTTGTATGCTTTGATACTTAACCAAAGAGCCCTGCCTCTTAATCAAGCCTAAAATAACAACGAAAGTCCAACACTTCCCTAGCTGCGGTTTACCAGTAAGCTGTGTCCAAGAAGCCAGATAAAAATTCCCGGACAAACGCTCAGTTCTGCAGAGAGCTGGATGACAGTGTAAACAGGGATGGGAAAACCAAATAGTTCTGTTGTCAGGGGCGCTTAAACAATCAGGAGAACCTGTAATATGAGACCTTTCCCCCAGGGGTTTGCTCTGGGTACTTTCTCAACAAACTGTAAACAGCAAAAAGGCGGATGTTTATATATACATTAGAGAAAGGGCAGAGAGACTTTGTGATCGCACCAAAGTTGCCAGAAATATTTAGTCCTGGAGAAACAAAAATCGGCCTGCGGTAATTTTTAAAAAAGTCTATCGACTTGACAGGGATCCTCAACAAAACCAGGGTGAGAAAGATTCGTGGTTGGCTGGCCCCGCTTGGAGGGCGAGACCCTCTCATTCCTCGGTTTCCCAGCTTGTCCGCCAAGGTCTCTTTGCTTCACGGCCAGGTCTTTCCTTTTTCGTCTCCTCCCGGCCTCTCCGTTGATAGTTTCCCCGCATTCCCCTCCAGGGTCAGCCTCCCTCCGTCCCTGTCCTCCCGCCCGCGGCCCCGGCCTCCCAGCGCCCGCGGCTTCTCCCCAGACGGCCTCGCCTTCCGGCCTCCCCTCTCCCACGGCCTCCCCTCTCGCACAGCTTCTCCCCCGGCCTCTCTTCTCTCCCCAGCCCACGACAGGAAGCCCGACCCCGGCAGCGGCCAGAGCGCGGACCAGACACCATGCCCGCAGGTACAGCTGGTCCCCGAGGCCCCCCGGCGCCCGCACGCCGCCGAAGCTACCCCGCGCGCCTGGCCCGACCCGCGGCGCCGGA
>NW_006399798.1:16998200-17003834 GCF_000299155.1 Elephantulus edwardii | reverse complement strand
TGTGTGTGTGTGTGTGTGTGTGTGTGTGTGTGTGTGTGTGTATTTTTAAAAAATAAAACTTTTATACTGGTTTACTTACAGTTTGTATACACTGTTTTTCACATTGGATCTTTCCTGTGTCCTTTACCCACCCCTCCCTCCACCCATCAAATTGTGTGATCCTATGACTAAGTTCCATGTAGTTCATAGTTATAAATTACTTTTTTCCTATTCCTCATAAAAGAGGAAGCTGAGGCACGGAAAAGTAATTTTCCCAAAGTCGCACAGTTAAGTGACAAGGCTTATTTTCTAATGACAGCCATTCTATTTTGAGTTGATGTATAATGTTATATTTTTTTAAATACATATTTTTCTTTTATTTCTACTAGAATATAACATTTTTAGCCAAAAGGGACAAATGGAAACATTTACAGAGGCATTACCACTGTGGTAAAAGATAGGCTGTGTGTGTGACACTCCTCAGGAGTGGGTTTATTTACACTGATTAGGGGGTTATAAGAAAAAGAATTCCGTTGAGAGAAGAGTAGTAGAATTATTAAATCACATTTTTCTAGTAATGTCCAGGAAGTTTCCTTCCTAGTTTCACAGTTTTATTCATAGCTTTTTGTAGTATATCAAATTACTATACAGTTTTCAGGACCAAGCTCAAGTACTTTAAGTTGCAGTAGCAGATAAATACAGTGTTCCAGGAGTTTACAGTTTTTAAATACATTGTTCAACGTGCCTGCTAAAATAAACGGTTTACCACTATACATCTTTAGCTTTTTTTTTTTTAAATGATAGCAACTATTCTGAACATTTAGGGGACAGTATTTGAATTAGGTAACCATGTGGTTCAATAAACAGTGACCCCCAACATCCAGTTCTGATTCCAGTTAAAAATTCAGACTAAAGATATCACAATCTGTAAGAAAGAAAGAATACAGATGATATAAATGAGGAATTATAGCAAAGCGTGTAAAGAAAATAAGGTGCAAAGAATGCTAGAGATTATGAATTAAAAATGGAGAAAAAATGGCAAAGAAAATGCTGAAAACCCATAAATAAAATTGCAGTAGCTCAACTACATACATAATTTTGCCTTAAATCTGGAATTCAACAGAAATTCCCTTTAGACAGTGATAGTCAATTGCCTTTAATCAACTCTTCATGTTTCAATTTTATTAAACAGAACTGCACAAACTTCAACCCTTGTTGCTATGTTCTTTAAAGAAAATTACATCAACTTGAGTGTAATGAAAAGCCATGGAAAACCACCAGATGGCGAGATATCCCAAAGGGCCCTTGCCTACGTAGATCCAGCCTTGAAGCCTCTTCCTTTGGCCACAGACCTCTGACCTCAGGTGCAGCCCTTGCCAAAGCTAGTAGCTGCCACCGTACCTGCAAACCTGGCACTAGGATGGGACTCAAATTCCCCAGCTTCTGCCTTCACAGCTTCCATCAAAGTCAAGGTGAGATCCTTCTCATTTTCAATAGACTTTAACCAAAAGACTGTATGGATGGGATATAAACTAAGAGCAAAGAGGGCTTCTAAGGAAATGCTATGATCCTCTGTCCTACTTTGACTTGGCTGACATCTCAGTTCCCTAGATCAACCATCTTAAATGGTTTCTACTTTCGGTTTGTTAGGTTGAACATAGTCACTTGTTAAATCAATTTTTACATTGCTTAAGTCCTGATAAGGCAGATAAGAGCTGAACTCACTTGGTCATTCATTCGCCCACAAAGCTTCTTCAGTCAAATTTTAATTTTGTTCCAAGTTTAGTAAAACGCTTTTCATTTTTATCCTGTGAACTATGGGTTCTCCACTTCCCAGTTCCTGATACTAATTTCCTTTTCATCTCACCTCTCCTCTCTGCTTCCACTTCTCATATTGTTAACTGTGCTCTGAAATGATCAGCACTGATAATATTATTCCTCATTTGGAAACCAAATAAAAGAAAATCTTTCACTGTATTGTCTACAGGCTGATTTCAAATGATGAAAACTAATGCCCTATTTAGTTTTTATGTTTCTTTACAGCACTGACTACTATGTGATAATGCTATTTCTTTCCTTCCTCAATTTATTCCTGTTCTGTGATTAGAATTGCTTTTCATTACATCCCCTGTGTTGATGTAATTGGAGCTCTCTTTCTGTTGTAAACAAAACATCTAATATGTAAATGCTTTTCACCCCCAGACATCTCTTCTTGTAGTCCTATGCCCCCTGCTCCAATCTGGAAGTTTGGTAGAGTGAATGTGGAAATCTCCTCTTGGAGCCCTATACACCCCCTGCTCCAATTTGGGAAACTGGTAGAGTGACTTGCATTGCTTTCTTGCATCCTTTTATCTGAGATAGAAACTTTTGTTTTTAACAGTGCATCTTAAATTCACTTGCTAAGAAAAGGGAATGAGATGCGGTCTTTACTGAACCTTGACGTAACTGGAAAAGCACTTGCTCCATCTTGGCACTTATTTGTTCATACGGACTTTTAAGCTATCAATTATTTCCCCCTTAACTTTCTGAATCTGTTTTTCATGAATCTTCTAGCATTCCATGCTGTGATAGGAACTGGATACTAGTCTAATTCTTTTAACTTTATGGCTAATCTATTTCAGCCTTTTTGGAAACTTACCCACCACCACTCACTGCTGTCACATCCATTCCAACTTCCAGCAATCCTCAGGACACAGGAAACTGCCCCCTATCATTTCCAAACTGTACTCTTTATGGAAACTTATCACCATGACTTTCTCTTATGGTATTAGTCTACAGATAACCTAGTTCTTTAAATGTTTGTTGAAGAAATGAATTCTGGAGACTCAAAAGACAGAATAGTAAGCAATCCTTTTTCAGTAAGTTCTAAAGCTAATGAGTTAACAAACAGGATGACAAAAATGGAAGTTTTATACATTTCGTCAAAGTTCTAGGGTTTGGGTCTAGAGCCAATCAAACTTAACTCTTTTAAAATTTCCTTTCTTGTTTCTGTTTCTAAAGGTTTTTTGCTGAGAAGGTAAACAGATATCTGACTTGAGCTTGATTCCTTTGCTTTAATTATACATAAGTTAACTTTGAAATCTAGATCTTATTAACTATCTAATGTGTTTCAGAGAAGAGACATAAAGTCCTGTAGGTGTTCTTCAAGGGAACACAACCAAGGGAAGCAAAAACGGGACCTTACACTCTGGTGTGCAGAGCTGCTGAGGAGTTCACACCCCAGAGCAGCCCAGATCTACTCACTCTGAATCTCTGGGGTCAGGTGGTGACTAATGAGTCCCAGGGGCTACAGAGTGGTGGCAGCTACTGCAGGAAAAGAAAGCAAGATGCTGGGGAAAGGAAGAAATCAGGCTTGAGAAGGGTGCTGAGGTTCAGACATGAGGGGTAGGAAGCCACAGTAATGGAATGACATGCAATGTTGTTCAATGCTTTTATGTGGCTAGAGGATCAAAGTTAAAAAAAAAGAAAGGAAAAAAAATCTGTGGGCTCAGAGTAAATTCTAGCTTTGCCCAGAGTGAAAACATTCAGAAACTGTATCTCACAGACAGAGCAAACTTGAACTAAGAACTGCTCTAAGATCCTTTTTGAAGGTACTGTACTGTGCTGTACTGTACCTTTAAGATCAGTCAGTTCTTTACGCTCTCAATCAGGATGGGGAAGAATGAGAGCACACCACTGGCGTGTGTGCCCTGTGACATTCAAGATAATACTGCATTCTGCCAACATTCGATAAATGGTTTCTGATTTAAAAAAAGATCGCAATTAAATAAACGATAGATCCAGTAATTTCTGGAACTTAAGATCGAATCTCACCTTCACCTGCACAGGACAGGACAGCAGAATCCATCTGAGCAGCTAAATGGATTCAGAACACATGTGCTCACCTGCTGGCCTTGAAGCCTTTTAATTTCTGCACAAAGAATGATTCAAGAACTTCTGCACACTGGTAGAAAGGGGAGTCGCTAGGATTGTAGTAACGGCAGTTATCAAAAATTTTGGTCATATCCGCCACAAATTCCGTCAGCCTTTCATAATATCGCCTTTGTACCCTTTCTTCCATGGTGGCAAGGTCTGAAAACCACAAAAAGTACAACAGTATCAAAGCTACACCCTTTTCCCAATACAATAGTGAAAACTTCTATTATAACTAACAAGAATATCTCCCACCCAGGCAGTCCTGGAACCAAGCTGGTTCACCAGCAGTGGCATATTTTCCAACTAATGAAGTAACATTCATTTTCTTATTAGTTTGCTTGCTTGACTAGGGGAAGAGGGCTTGAAGTAGAAATTATGGTTATTGTTAAAGTGTCTTAAATGTTCTGAAACTCCCTCTGGCTCAGTGTACACAGGACAGCTCTTTATTCAGGTCCTTGGAAAAAAGCAAACCCTACCAATATGGGACATAAAGCAGATCTCAGCAAAATACATGTTTACACGCAAAAAACTAAGTATATTACATATGCAAAGGGAAGGTGGGGACATAGAATTAAGAACAAAATCTCCTGTCAAATTAGTTTTGTACATGTATTGAGTTTTAAGAGTATTTTTATTTTAAAATTCACTTTTATTACTTTATTTGTGGGAAGTAACACTGATATACCATTCCTGATGGCCATGATGTTAACATTTACACTTAATAAATGTCAAGGGAAAAATACTAATATGAAAAAAAGTATTTAGTTATCAGATCATTGCTGTAGAGTTGGAATTAACTCATGGGTGAGCCCCCAGCAGTTTTCTGAGGATGCAAATCACACAGGAAACTGCCCATCTTTTTCCTACAGAGCCGCCTATGGATTCGAAGTACCAAAGGCTTAGCTTTTGGGTTAACCATGCAACTCCCTACAGAATGTGCCACCCGAGCTCCCTGGCGGATAGGAACAGGGACAAATAGGAAAAAAAGTTAAAAAAACCCATAAAAGTAACAGAACAAGAAGAGTTATCAGAGTCACTTCTGACTCACATGGATCCCTGTAAGTGTCAAAGTAGAAGTGATGTTCCATGGAATTTTCAATGGCTTGTTAAAAAACATGGGAAAATACGTAGATCACTAGGGCTTTCTTTCAAAAGGGGCCATAGTGGTATGGGGCATAATGTATCGGGCTGGTTATCAAAATGTCAGCAGTTTGGATCCACCAGCTATTCTATAGGACCCAGACGGGCAGTCTCCTCCTATAAATTTATATTTATAATGTCTGAGTTAGAATAAATGATGAGTTTGGGGAAAACACATATACACCCCATAAAGATGATATAGTCACAGCTTAGAAGTAATAAAACCTTTAAGAGAAAATTCTGTTTGAAAGAAATTTAATACATAATTTTATGTAAAACTGTAGGAGAGTTAAAGGTCAATGGTAATGTAATTCCAAATAAAACCTCAATGTTTATTTTGGAATCTGCAAAAATTATTTTAAAGGTCAAATCTCCTTAACCTCAAAAATAAACTAAAAAAAAAATCCAAGAAAAATATGAATAAATATTTCTTAGATAAATGGAAGGGAATTAGCCAATTAGATATTAATATTATATACTATGATAATAAAAATTGTGGCTCTGTGTAGGATGACACAGACATCAACGGAACTGAAACCCAAAAGGGGCAGCCCTAACTGTGTAGTTGGTGTACAAATTTCACATATGCTGAGGATGTAA
>NW_006399798.1:16982403-16989274 GCF_000299155.1 Elephantulus edwardii | reverse complement strand
CCGCGCCGCCCAACGTCGATTCGCCGGGCGGGGACGCGGAGCTGTGCACGCGCGCCTGCAGGACGGACCTGGATGAGCGCGAATCGTACTGCGGGAGCGAATTCGGTAATCCCTGAACCGCACCACCTCCGACCGTCAGGAGAGGCTGTCCGAGCGAGAAGCGCGGGGATGTGCAGACGGACACCCCTGAGCGCAACCCATAGAGAAACCCACCCAACAGGGCGACTCCACAGTCCACAAAGCCTTTTCCCCGAGATGAATGGGAATGAGGGTGGGTGGGTGGGGAAAGCAGTCTCTTATGCTTTCCTCTCTCTGTGTTTTGAAAGTAGCAGTGAATGGAATCGTGCACGATGTGGAAGTGCTGGGCAGAGGGATCCAGCTGGTGACCCTGCTGGTGGACCACGACGGGCTGTACAAGATAAGCCGGCTGTACAGCACCCCTGACGGGTTTTTCTTCCGCGTGCACGTATTAGCCCTGGACTCCTCCAGTTGCAATAAACCTTGTCCAGAATTTAAGCCGGGTACTGAAAAGTCATCAACTAGAGACGGAACAACTTTCTAGCCGTTTCCCCCCTTTCCTTCTCCCTAGCTTTATGCCACCATTTGTAACTTGGGGTAGTGGTGGTGGTCTGGGGCTTGATCGCTAGTATATAACCAACTCAATACGTTTTTGGGAGGCGGGCTGTAAAATATAGAGAGGCGCCTTCTGGGCCACTCTGCTTGAAGCCCATCAATCATCCCTCTCTGGTTAAGGTGAAGAAAAACACATTATTTTGTTGACTGAGGGATACTAGGTCAGGTCTGAGGTGTAGAGGCATGGTGATAAAGCCATTTGTTCAGTAATGTTGGCTGTTTACAGGTGGGCGGCCACCTGCTTTTCTGTCATTCGCTAGGTTGTTTCCATCTGTTGCTTGTACGTTAAATGTCTACGTTTCAACATGTTACAGCAAGAGAATAGATTCACGTGTAGGTATTGTTCTTGGGCCTTAAGGGGAAACAAAACCATACCATTAATTTCTATCTTGGTTCTTCTGTCCAGGCAGCAGGTATATTGTGATGGGCCACATCTACCATAAGCGACGGCAGCTCCCTACAGCGCTGCTCAGGCTGCTGAGAGGCCGCGTCCGACCAGGAGATGGACTACTCAGTAGCAGCAGCTACGTGAAAAGATTTAACAGGAAAAGGGATGGTCAAGTTCAAGGTGCAATTCGCACCCAATGCATCTGAAGCCGCCCTCTTGGATCTGGGATTTGGAATTCAGCGAGGGCAGAAAAGGCCAACTTTCACCCTTGGACCAGGGACCCTAGTTCCTTTAAGGACTACTGGACAGTTCAAGCCCTAACCTTGGAGTTGCTGTGTTGTTATGTACAAAATGCTTGCGGTCAGTGGCAAGTCAGTGGTATAGCCAGCAGGTCACACAGCTTCAGAGAACTAACCTGTCCTTTTAACAGATCACTGCTTCATGTTGTTTTTTTTTTAATTATTTTAATTTAAATACATTTCTCCAGTAGAAATAGTTCACAAAAACATTTCCTTGAATTTAAATATACAACTTTGAATAGTCTGTATCATGTATCAAACCAAATTTTATACTCAAACCATCATGTTTTAAACTCTGTACATAACAGTCAAAGACATTTACATAGGAAATGTCACTTCGATCAAATACTGGGGTCAGAACCCAGGAGAAGCATTACAGTTTTACATTTAAAGAACACTAAAGGGTTTAATTTGAGCAAAATATTCAAACAAATGTACCCAAATAGTTGATTTTCATACCTCCCCACTCATGATAACAGACTTTGTCCCAGACTGGCAGCTATCCCAGTGCTTAAGGTATTTTGGGTGTATCTGATGTCATTTTTCTATTGAGACTAAGTATCATGTGTATGTTTGTTAAGCAGTAAATCTTGCCTTGAAATAAGATCTTGGATGCACCTGTTTAAGTCTCACTGAACCCCAAAGGTTTGGGAAAAAGCTGTTCTTAAATTTTTTCCCCAAAACCTAGAACCAATATTCATCAATGAAATCACAGTTCACTTTCATTCTTAAACAAAATTCATGAGGATTGACGCTTTAAGCACAGCTGGAAGTAACAATTATTTGATATTTGAGTCCACCAAGACATGAGCTTTTGTTTAGTACATCAAGCTGTTATGTTGGTTAATTTGAATTGCTGTGAACAGACACCACTAAGCCATAGTTGGAAGATTAATGCCTAAAGAACAATAAAAAGGAAATGGAGAAAAGCAACCTATTTGGTCTCAGACAGAGACCTATGTGGGAAGCCCAAGATGTGTCTTTAATGGCAGTCTGCAAGGGTCACAGAGCAACTATGTACCTAAAGGCTGTTTGATACAAGGTGCTAGAATCATGGATATGACTAATAAGTGTAAGACAGACTCATTGTTAGGGGAGGTACACTTTATTTGTCCCTAACAAGGCAGGACAGAGAAGTAAAAACCAAGCCAAACCAAACCCTAAAAGGTTCTGACTATTCTGTAATAAAAGCATTAGTGAAGGATTTTGAGAGGATTTTCCAATATATGAGTCTTGCCCAAACTTACTACAAAATCTTACTTGAATTCTTAACCAATTTGGTTTTCCCTAACTCAGATGTGAGGCAGGCCCAGACACAAAAATCAAGCTTGAGTTTTTACATGCCAAAAGGGTGCTCTTGAGTAACACAGTAAAGAAAATGGCAAAATTATAAGTTATTGAGTAGGGGGTAGATGGTAAGACATTAAGAATTTTAACTCACTCTGGGGTAAAAGAGAAGAAAAACATTACTGGATCAAAGTTATAAATACCATACTGCTAATTCCAGGTTAGGCAAAAAATCTTTCACTTAATATGTATCTTGGAGGTATTGTGGGTTTGGTACCAGATCTCTGTAGTTTAAAAAAAAAATTAAAAAAATAAAAAATTGCACACATTTCTTGGTTTCCTAATGTATAGAAGAGTTACACTTACACTGTAGTGTGATTGGTTACTCTGATGGCATAATGCCCACTTAATTCACTGGGCTGCTAAATCAAGGTGGGAAGTTCAAATCCACCAGCCACTTTGGGCAGGGGGAAGACATGCAGCTTCTTTTCAGGAATATTCAAAGCCTTGGAAACCTGATCAAGGATTGTTGTAAGTTGGAACAGGCAGTGGGTTTGGCTTGGTTTGTTTTTTACTGGTTTAATATTGGAGTGCCACTAATATATATTTCACTGCACACTGGTTTGTGCTCTGAAGACTAAAATACAAAATGTGCTTTCAAGAGTAACTCAATGGCTCCTTCAAATTTAGAATTCAAGGAAAAGTCTGCTTTAAATTCATTTGTAAGGTTCACCTACTGCTGCCAACATATTAAGTCACTATCAAGTTAATAATTTAAAAAAATTAGCTTTATTCTGGTTCTTTAAAGATTACAGCCTTGGGGATCCTATAAGGCAGTTCTGCCCTGTCCTATCCGGTGGTAACCAGATAATTCAATGGCCATGGGTGGTTATTTTAAGTATCTAAAAGCATCCTGGAGAATTTGAAATGAACAAAACCCTGGGCTGACTCTTCTGACCCATCTCCAAGCACATATGACATTACTCTACCCATGAGATACCATTCCCATTTTAAGAACTAGAAAGTTGAAGTTTATGGGGAAACTGCCTCAAATCATGGAAAGTGTTCCAATAACCATGTTGCTTCATCACAGTGTGTGGACACTTTTTTGCCTAACAGAAATGAACAGAAACAGAGAAAGAATTTTTTTATTGGCAGGTTCTAGGAAGACAGATTACAAACAACAGCACATCTCAGTATCTCTAGGTAACACGCCAGGGCCTCTGAAATAGAAAAAGGGAAGTGCTTCACTTTAGAAAACTGTCTCTGCAAGTTCACATTTCCCTCCCCTTTCCTTATCTTCTGCAGGGCATTAAAATACAAACACTGCAGAATTTAGGGAGAAAAGAAAAGCCTTGTCAGTATTATTAAAACAAATTTTATGAAATGATTTAAAGGACTTTGAACTTGGCAGACAATAGCAAGCACTGAAAAAATTCTTTAGCCAAGGGAATTACTGATGCAAATTAAGTCTACTTACAAACCCAAAGCCTAGGGTAGAAACATTTTAACAATATAGTAAATGTGCATTATACAATGTGAATTATTAAAAGGAAAATATCTGCAATAAGTGTATATTAATAGCAGAAGCTCCTCAAAGACATCATAAAAAAGCAGCTTTTGAAACTCAAAAGTCTCTTAAGAATGTATTTTCCAAAAATTATTTTTGAAAGACTAAAGCTCTGCAATTGATAAAACTATAAAATGTCTTTATGTATTCATATGGTAATAGAAAACTGCAAAAGCCTTTGTACCATTAAATACACATATGAAGTTAACATCTTCCTAGTAAGAGGATCCCCATAAAATTTGCCTCTTAATATACAATTTGGCAATACCAAAACTACAGAAAATAACCAACCAACCAACCAACCAACCAACCAACCAACCAACCAACCAACCATTGTTTCATTAGAAACTGCACCAAACCCAATGTCAAAAACATTACTTTATTTTTCTAGGAATGAAATGTCCTATTTGTGTACAAAAAGGAACCGCTCTTTAGAATTTGCCACAATTTGTTTTAAAAACATAGCAATCTATTGCCTACAGATAGGAAAGTTCTTTCTGAAACATGTCTTTAAATGATTGAGCCAATATATATTTATATCGGAATAAATAGTACAGAAATACTGATGTGATGAGATGCAGAATAACTTTTATATATAGTTCATGAAAACGTAGAATTCTTGCATCAGCACAATGCATACAATATGTAGCATTTTCTTAAAAAAAGGGCAAAATAACCTATATTCAGCTACTTTCATTTTAATATTTGTTTTCATACTGAGCAATTAGTCTCTATAGTTTGTAAGCATAGGTTTAAGTGACATCTTTATGTACAAAAAGGAATGGGCTTCATTAGATAAAATTAACCCATAATAACCTGTACACCTGAGCCTGTAATAAGAACGAACTGGGAACTGTAGCAGTGTCTTTAAGAAACTAAAGTCTTGCATAGCAGGGCAATATTAAACGGAAAACATTTTAAAAAACCATAATTAGGTAAGTTCCAGAACTTATGGGCCAAAGCTAGTATGAATTAGTGCAAAATCTAGTGAAATTTTTGCCAAGCTGCATAATCCAACTATGGCAGATTTAATAAGACTATTATTACAGCACAGTCTTAAGATGTGTAAGGTTAGAATGCCGAAAAGGAGAAACATGCGCAATCCAACTCCCTCTGCTGTGGTCCTTTTTTCTTATTACTTAACTACTTTTCCTTATGGGAAGAAAATGTCAAAAAGAAGAAAAAAAATGCTCAAAAAATTTTAAAACAATCAACAACCGCAAAACCAAAAACCCACAAGGATGAGGTCATCTGGAAACCAAACACAACTGCCCTTCCTAAGTAGATATAATTTTGTCAGTGTGGCAACTTGCCTGGTACTGTAGAATATTCAGATGAAGGCAATGTGTCTCTGGTCACAGTCCCTTTATTAGCATGATCAACTGCTTGACTGGATTAGCACCCTGACGGTTTGTCTTTCCACGATGACAGTGGGCTGACAAGATATAACAAAGCGGCACTAGTGTCCTGGAGAAGACCAGTGAAATGAGGATGTCCCGCTTTTCCGTTGTCATCCCTCCCTCTCCCCAGAGTCTTACAGATCATCAACAGCGCACATTCAAAGACACCTTCAGCTGTGGGAGAAAAACCATCTCCATTTATTTTGTTTCATATACATCCATAGTTGAATTTTAATACAAAAGAAAAAAATTAGAATCTGACAAATGTTTACAAACAAGATACCTTCAAATAAATTTTTACTCATTTTAGCCTGGTGCAGAGTAAATGACAAATTGTACTGTTAAATTCAAGGCAACAGAGTCTGGACTCCAGGACTACTTAGCCCAACTTTTATGTAAGCTTCATTCTGATCTACCATGGACAATAAACTCATTGTTGATTCCCAGTTGTGTGTGTGCACATGTGTACATAGCAGCTCCTTTCATAGAAAGAAAAGACATCTAGAGGTCTTGTACTTTACCTACAGGAATCATGATAAGATACAGGATCGATTACACGTAACCAGGGCTGGATTTTATAAGAAAAAATAATTAGCTGACAAATGAGGGCAGCAATAAAAAAGCGTCTTTTTTGCAACAATAAATAAATACAGTCAAAAGTTTTCTGTGAGACTCTAAACCAGCTTCTTCACTGAAGAGCAGACGTGGCATTTCCATGGAGTTACACTTGACCCCATATTATCTTTTTTTTTTTCTTCCTCTTTTTCAATAAACAAAGGTTTCCCGCTTCTGCCACAATAGTAAAACCATTTGATCTTGACAAGATAATGGTGTTGGTGACTTTGCTTTTCCCTTGTCCGTTGGACAAAATTGGCCAAGAATATAATTGGACTGTTATGACCAATAAGAACGAAGTTTAGGTCAAGCCTTGTCAGGAAAACCTGACTAAAAACATCTGGCTCCTTAATTTAAAATATTTCAGACAACCAGATTCTTGCTGTGTTATGTTAGATTAACACGCTGAACTTTAAGAAGCTGTAGACTGCAGTTTGTTGTTATGAGACCTACAGAATACAGAAAAAAGGGAACAATTAAGCACCCTTCATTTTTTAACACAATGACGCTTTATGTGGATGCCAAGGCCAGTTGGGCTGGGGGAGGCAGCCATTTTTACACTCACTCTTGGCAAGCAAATGTAAGTGAACAACTTAGAAAAATTCAACCTCTAATATTAAAAACTTTAACTATATACTCAACATGATAATTCACTGGAAAAATGACAATATTTATAAAA
>NW_006399798.1:16927130-16976218 GCF_000299155.1 Elephantulus edwardii | reverse complement strand
ACCCTCCCCCAGGTCCCCTCCACCATGTAGCCCTCGCTCTAGTCTCCTGTGATGACAGAAATACCTAGTTATATATCTCTTTTAAACAGTTTTCTCCCTTACAGTGGATTAAAACTTAAGGGTGCAAACTAAAATAATAAAAAATGCTGGGATAACAAATAAGTATTTATATACCTTATGGATGGGGAAGAAGATACTGCAACCATGTCATCAAAGACAAATTCATAAGGATAAGCCCATCTGAATCAAATGATGTTGAAAACTATCGTATGCCAAAAGTTATTTTCAAATATCCTTAAAACACAAAATGTAAAGGGAGCTCTGGTGGCCTAGTGGCAAGAAGCTGCACTGCAATCCCAGAGGTACGTGGTTCAAATGCACCAGATGCTCTGCTGGAGAAGGAGGGGCAATCTCCTCCTGTACTAGTCAGATCCGATTTAACATAATACACACACACACACACACAATTTAAAATACCACACAAAATGTATGAATAGGTAATACTCAGAAAATATTAAAAAGATTGATATATCATGAATTATCAAAGACAGACAGGGTCAAGCCAGCACACAGCTTTGGCTTTAACTGAAGATTACCAATCTATCAACAGAGATCACCAGTAGGGGGCAGAACGGCAGTGGGGGTAAATTTTTCATTTTTCTCCCTGATGCTGTATGTACCACAGAGTCTGAACCAATCCAGAGCTGACCCTCAGGCGGGTTTTCAGAGGCAATTAATTGCCTAGGAGGAAACTGCCCATCATTCTCCTGTAGAGCAGCTGGTATATTGAAACCCAGAGCCTTCGGGACTACAGCCTGCTTCTTGTCACCAGAGCTCCCTACACCTGTGTACTGGCCTTTGGCCACTAGGCCTACTCTTTTGTCTTTCACTTTTGCACTTGTCTTCCTATGATTCCTGTTTCCATTCACCCATCTATTTTTTTCCACTTCTACCTTCTGAACTTCACATTTGGGAAAACGCTGAACTTTTGATCCCATATGTTTGACTGTTTGAAGGACTGAGTAGAAAGGTCACTGCTCATCTTAAAGCCTGTCTATTTGGCTCAAAGTGGTGTCACTAGGATGTGGTCAGTTACAGGTTAATGGGTGACGAAGGCCACAGTCTCTAGCCATTTTTACTCTTTTCTCTTTTTGTTTCACATAATTGTGATCCCTTTCAAAATGGTCATCAGTGGTGGCTGTGGACCATTCTGTTCTGGTCTCAAGGCTGTAGAGGTTGAGATGTATTTCCACTGTAAAGCCTTATAGACCCTAGCTGTTACTCAGCAAAGTATGGTCCTGAGACCCCAAGACCTGCCAAGTAGTTTTGGAGGGTTTCTGTTTTAATGTTAAGAAGTTCACATAACTTTGCCCATTTCTATGCTTACTACTATGGAAAAGAAGTATTTTCAAAGATAAATAATATTCCCTTAAAAAAAGCAGTAATTCCCAGTGTTTCAAGAGAGGAAAGGAAAAGGGCACGGATGTCCCTTAAGGAGAACCGGTACAATCCAGGAGACTGAAAATTTGAAGACATAGATAAAAAATGTACCAAGTAAGTATATTTTTCTTAAAAAATTTTTTTTAATGGTTTGCATACAATAATCTGTTTACATTGTGTTTCACTCATGTACACTGGTGGTTTTCCTGCCCACTCCCTGCACTCATCTGGTGATTTCCTTCCTCCCCACATTCAGCCCTCCTGTTCCCTTCTTCTCTGGATGCCCATAAATGTCTGTCTTCTTGTTTTCACAATTCCTTGTATTATTTGTTCTTATGGTGCCAAGTTAGTTCACTCAGCATAATACTCTCTACCGTTTCCCATGTTATATAATAATTTTTAAAAATTGTTGGAACACACTTTCTCAATCCAGTTGTGTGGGTTTTTTTTTGCAATCCAGTTGTTTGCTGACAGGTGTTTGGAATGTTTCCATTATTTTCTGGGTATTTTGAATGCTGCTGCTCTGAACAACAGTGTACAATCTCCGTTGGGGTCTTAGCTCTGCTTTCCTTGGCTTGCAGTAGAATAGCTAAACTCTGCCTTCTAGAGAGGGCTGTGCCTTTTTACAGTCCCCCCAACAGTGTGAGAGTTCCAATCTCTCCATACCCTCTCTAGTATTTACTGCTTGTGGTCCTGTTAAAACTTTGTCAATGCAACTGAGGTGAGGTGACATCTCATTGTGGCTTTGATTTGCATTTCACGTACCGCCAGTTTCTGAGCATTTCTTCATGTGTCTCTTGGCTATGTCTTCCATCATGAAAAGTCTTTCCGTATCTTTTGCCCATTTTCTAACAGGGTCTTTTTCTTGTCTGAGATGGCATTGTCAAATCTCTTTCTCTAGTCAGTAAATGTTCTTTTTTCCTTACTTGAAAAAGTTTTTAATGCACACAAGAGACTTAATCATTAAAAGGTTCCATCCATCAATGTTATCCTCTCCTTGTGCATTTTTGGCTTTATTTGCCAGCCTCTTTATACCACAGACTAGGCCTTTTAAGTTTTGCCCCATTTTGTCTCTTACGATCTTTATGGTTTTGGGCTTTACCTCTAGGTTTCTGATGCTCCTTGACTTGATTTTTGGGTATGGTGTGAGATGTGGATTCTGCCTCAACCTTCTGCAGATGGAAGTCCAGTTTTGCCAGGACCATTTGTTGGAGAGGCTGTCATTTCCCATTTGATAGATTTTATTTCTTTGTTGAATACCAGGTGACTATAGAAAGATAGGTTAATTTCCAGGTTCTTCATTCTGTTTCATTGGTCTATGTATCTGTCACTGAACCAGTACCATGCTGGTTTGGTTATTACAACTTGGTAGTAGATTCTGAGATCAGTGAGTGCTAGGCTTCTCATTTAATTTTTGTTTTTCAGAAGTACTTTGTTTATGTGGGGGGTGGGGTGGGGAGGGAGAAAGTGTGTATACACACACACACACACCCCCCAATCAAAAAACTGTAATTCTAAGAATTTTTTTCCTAAGGAAATAAAGATATTAAAAGTATTCATAGTGTACCCATCAACAAACGAATGGACAGAGAAACTATGATATATTCACACAATGGAATACTATGCTGTAGTGAAAAACAAAGAACTCATGAAAATTTATTCAAAATGGATGACCCTGGAGGACACTATGCTGACTGAAATATCTCAGTCACAAAAAGGACAAATACTGCATAGTGCCACTGTTGTAAAACGGGCCTAACATCTGGGCTGAAGGGAGACTGAGAAAGAGGGAACAAATAATGTATACTACATTGAAACAGATGAGGGAGAAAACGGTTTAAAAGCAATATATGATTAAGTATTATTATGATGACAGTAATCCAGAATGAAAGCTGCATAGTGGAGAATTTTTCTTTCATTTTTCAAAGAGAAAAGCGAATTGACGGGAAGGGCTGGGCAGGGAGAAAAATGAAATAATGAATGAATGGAAATCCAAAATCTCTATAAATGTTCATTAAAATTAATTAAGAAGTGTTCATAGCAGCAAAAAAGGCACTCTCTGGGTGTAGAGAGGGCTACCTACACATCTGTGGTCCTGCAAGGAAAGATGAGTAAGGAGTGACAAGGTGACAGGGAGAGAATTTCTTTAACTTAAGGGTTTGTTTAACTTAAGGATTTCCTTAACTCTTCTACAGCTGAACACCCTCCCACTCTGTGGTCACATAACTAGGAACTGAGCGACTCGTCTACTGGTGGCTACTTAGGGTCATTGTAGTTAATGTGCAAATATCACTGTAATGAACAATACATTTCTGCACATCAAATCTAGGAATGAAATTGTTGGGTCAAATTATGCACACTTAAATTAAGTCTTCCAATTTATCTGCAAAGTGGCAATGCCAATCAGCCTTGCTTGAGATACTAATGACATAGCAATCACACAGATGATAGATATATGACTTCTAATAAAGCACTGTATGCGCTCTAATACTTACCCATAGGCTCTTTAATAACACCATAATAATCTGGTGCATCATTAGGATCTACTGGTTCAAGGAAAGGCCAGGCCATCTTGTGAGCCTGTAATGAAAAACAGGCATTGTGACTGCCAGGTGGAAATACTGACTCTAAGTCATCAAGCTGAATTAACTAGTCTCTGAGTGAAAAGAGGCTGTATTCTGGTCCCTGACAACTTGCCATCTGAGTTATGTCAACGATAATCATTTCTGTAAAACTAGGGTGGGATAGGTTGAGCGCGGCATGCTTATCACTGGTGGTTAATGAAGTGGCAGAGACGTGACACTAAGTAACATTCAACCACAGACGGAGACTAGTATTCTCTCTTCAGCACCTCTGCTTATGATTAGTTCTGAGGAATGTTCCAATCTAGTGCTCTCTGTCTTGAACACATCTGTAACAGTAATTGTGCAACCCATTCCCACCTCCTTTTCATTTTTAGTTAAGAGAGGAGGTTTTGACAAAATGTATGGTAGTGAGACAAACTTTTCTTTAAAAAAAAAATTTAGGTTAAAAACAGTGAATTTAAAAAAAAAAACCAACACAAAAAACCCCAAACAGTGAATTTTTAAAAATGAAAGTGTTAGATAAACAGTGGCTGAGGTGGTGAGTTGCCATGGCAAACCTCAGGTAAGCAGTACAGGAAAGACTGACATTTGTGAAGCACTTTGCAAGATAAGTTTGAAGTCTAAAGAATTACCCACTCCAGATTGCAAAGTCCAAACTCTCGATGTGCTTATAAAGTTGTGCTGGCTGATTTCCCTTTCAAACATGACATCAGAGTGGATTCTCACCTGTAAGGAGCGCAGCACTCTCTTCAACCCCTCATAATCCTTCTCCGTTAGCGGGGTGAGCACTGTCATGGCATCTTCTGTGGACTGGCACTGTGGACAGACATACTCATCAATGAGCTCTGCCTCACTTTGCAAGATGCCAACGCAGCGCCCATGGTACCAATTCTGACAGCGGTCACAGCCAATATAAAATCTGTAAGACCCGAAAGGGAAATGTGAGTTCAAAACAGATGGGTTAACACTACTTACACTTTCAAAAGTAATAAAACATGCACCTGAAAACATGCTAAAAACCCTGAGGTATAAAATAGATTTAGTATTATGGTTGTTGTAATATTCCTGAAGATTGACATTCCAATGTTAATTTAGTATTTTAGATGTTAAGAACAAACAGTAAATGTTTATTAAGGACACTAATATTGAGAACCAATTTGAAGAAAAAGGGAATGTATTTATTTGACTTTAAAGTTCAAAACAAAGCCAAAAATCTTTCACCTGGTGTCAAACCAAATGGGTCGCTCATAATAACTGGGAGTTCAAATTCCTGTAAGCAAATACCAATCTCGAAGATTATAACCCAAATTAGTGGTTTTCTAACCTAAGATAAAGCACCATTTCAAATACTGATAAAGTCCAAGCAAATCAGGCTGTTTTAATTCTCTATAATTTCTATTTGACATATCAAAGAATCAAAACTACCATTAAACCATATTTTCCCCAAGGCATCTCAAACATTCACTATGAAGCAACATAAAACTTTGAAGGGAAGGTAAAGAGGGGAAAAGAGAGAGAGAGGGGGAGAGAGAGGGAAAGAAAGAGAGAGAAAGAGAGAGAGAGAAAGAAAAAAACCAAACCAAAACAAAACAAAACTGGGAAGGAATTTGTAATGTAAGTGTATAATATACATGGGGGGGGGGGAAATCTTGCTTTTTAATTTAAAATAAATAACCAGTCAGAGCAATTTGGCTTCCTAAGTTATTTAAATATGATGCTCTTAACAGAACTCACTGTGACTCATCATAAGGTGTTCTGCAGATACAGTACAATTCCTCACTGCTGCCCTCTTGTGCCCGTTTACAATCATTACAGATGTACACATCCATTTTCTTAGCCTCCTTTTCTGTGATGCCAACACATTCTCCATGATACCAGTTAGTACAAAGATCACAGCCAATATAGAACCTAAAAGTATTCACAATGAAAATGACAATGTAGTTGTCATTTTGAGCTGCATTGTAGGTAAACCTGTCTTCTCTGCTCTGATCTTTCTCTTACAGGATGAGTTTCTGCAGTGAGTCGGCTAAACATCCTGAACCAACCATTCATTCTGTCCCTGGCAAGCTACAGCATCTGACATTGGATCAAGTGTGAAAACATAGTCACTCACATCAATTTCAACAAATACTCTGTTTAGTGAAATATGGGTCTTTAGAAACATACTGGAGTTTAGGGGGGAAAAATACACAGCACACTGATGACAATGGGTCCTCTGAATGAAAGTGTGTGAGACTGGAACAGACACAAAACCAAAGCCAAAGAATCAAAGACTTACATCTATCAAACCTATGCCACAGAAGCCATTTCAATGTCAAGGCTATTTCTTAGATAGGTTTGAAAATGTATCTCAATTTAAATTTGAAAACAAAGCAAAGCGCAAACACCAAATAGGAGGTAAGAAACATGCAGGTCAGCCACGTGTAGAAGAGAAATGGTCACAACATGATATGAAGAGGAAAACTGAGAAAGGTGCCTGTAGTAATTAAGTTTCTAAATAAACATCTGATCTCATACAAAATTGTCTCCACCTAACACATTATGACATGGGCCTGCCTGTCTCTGGACACACAAGCTGGAAAATGGGGACAAGTGTTGCTGGGGTCACTAACTGGAAGCAACTCTTCAGGAGCTACTTTAGTTCAAGACCAGTGACCGAGAGTGCAGAGAATGAATATCCTGAGAGGTTTTAGATAGTACCGTGGGACCGCTTGTACGCGTAACTTTGGGTAATCACATACTCTAAATCCTCAAGGGCTTTTCCTGTACAAGATCTTAAATGACATATACCATGCTGACAGGAGCGAGCTGTGGGGGAATGTGAGGGTTAGTATGGGCCACCGGGAACCTCGCTGATGTCACCAGAACTCATGTTCTCCCAAGGTATTTCTAGGCAAAGGCATCAGGAGCAATGGAAGTGGTCCTCAGGTGGTCTTCTACCACCACTGACTTGTTCTCTTTTGGAATTGGGATTTTCACATGGCTTTTACTGTCAGAGTGGGGGTCATCTGAGGTCGCTCTATACATGGCCCTCAGAAGGCTATGTTCTGGAAGACACTTTACGGTGTGAATTATAGGTTTCTTTCCTGTCACCCTATTACTTGCTTCTCAAATCTGTCTCAGGGTAAAATAGATTCTAAGGGATTATACGATTCTCCTAAAAAAAACCACTAACTCATCCCACGTAAAACATGGAGTGAATGAGCCTGGAATATGGAAATGATAATAATGAAAAACATGAAATATCTACAAAATAATCAGGTGATTCCAATAGAATAAGCACATAAACATGCATACCTCATTTTATGCAACTCTGTTATTCATACATTATGTATGAAACAGATTTCTATGAGTCAAATAAGTCAAGCAAGTTTTGCTATTTAAAGAAATTCTATAAGCAAATTCTTTTGTAAAGAGAGTCAATCATGTTTTGTTTTGTAAATCATCTACTTTTGCTTAAAGTGAGGTACACTGTATTAAACTAGGGGGGAAATCAATTCACAGGGGTTTCACTTTTTCCATTATATGCCATTCCCAGAGAGGTCAGACAATGAAGACTGAAGATGCCTGGACTGATCTCAACTGAGGAATGTTTCACATACAGCTAAGGCTAGCCACACTAAATTTTGATCTGACATTTGCAAAGATTACGATTTAGATAGCCCCACCCAAGCAGCTTCGATGTTGCAACTCAAAACATTACACAAGAGAACAAAACATTTTATTTTATGTATAATTTAGGCACCCACCCCACAAAGCAGACATTAAGTATTCCTGATTCTACATGGTCATATATTTTAGAGCAATCAAACACATTTTTTTGGTACCGCAAAAACACTGTAATTAATTTTGGCAAAAAAGGCTGGTCAATATCTTAATGCTATTTAAATATGGAAGTCAAAATAGGTAATGACTATCAAAGCAACAACACTAAATGGACTGATTTGTGTCTCTAAATTTAGGTCACAACTGTCAAAAGCAGTTTCCAGCATGTGATGCTCATCAGACTTTTCAGTATCATAACGGAGAAAAGGTGAAACTTTATTTTTCTGACTTTTGTTCCAATTAGAAAAGAACTCTGAAAAAAATAACTTTAAGTTCAAGAGTCAATACAAACCCTTAAACATTTCATAAACTGAAGCACTAGAAAAATCTAACCACGTCAGTGTGAACTTTCTTTTACCTTCACTTCCAGATGGTTTCTAGAATTTAATGTGTTCACAGGCTTGTGAACAGATCCCGGGAAGGATGCTCCCAATTTGGGCAAAAACTACTGCTCCTTCTTCAGACAGCATTACTGATTGACTTGGAGCTAATCCAGAGAGAAGAGGACAAGGCAAAGGAGCAATGGAGTACTTGTTTTTGACAGAATATGGCACCAGACCAGTTAGAATCATGAACACGAGAAATACACATTTAACTAGTGCCAAAATAGAGCATGTCAAATGGAAGATCACAGACGAAGATGAAGTGTTATAGCCCTCACTTCTGACTACTTTCACTTATATTCCAAACTACCTACTCATTTTCTCCAAAATCATCAATTTAAGGAAACAAGTAAAGCTTAAAAAAAGAATCTACTCACTTGGATTCATCATAAGGCGTTTTACAGATACAGTAAAGCTTCGTGTCTTTCTTCGTTTCCTTTGAGGTAGTAGAGATCATTTTCTTCTTCTTGGACTTGGAGCCTGAGTCTCTGTCCTCTTCCCGCTTCCTCTTCTGGGTAGGCGTGGGGAGCGTGGGCGTGGGCAAGAGGCCTGAGTGGGTGTGCTGTGGGGCTGGTGGAGGTGAAGGCGTGGGGGCTGGAGGAGTTGCAGCCACTGGGGGGGCCACAGCCACTGCGGCTGCCTGCGCCAGGTCTTTTTCTTTCTTAAGTTTCAGATCTTTCTTTAGCTCTTCCTGTTGTCAAGTAAATACAAGATTGTCATTAGAATCTAGTAAAGACTTCAACTACCCAGAGGACCTGGTGTGAAGGAATCGTAGCAATTCCCAAAGTTTCTCCTACATCTTAAAATCAATCAAACTAATGTTGTTGCTGATTGCGTTTGAGTCGAGCATGACTCATAGAGACATTATTAACAAAAGGCCTGCAGCCTCTCTACAACTATCAACATTTATCAAATGGATGACAGACAGAAAATGAGGACTGTGTAACAAGAAAGCTATGCAGGTGCTGAAATAAGACTGGCTCTCCTAGATTTCCACGGCCATATCCTGGTGATTTAGGGTCCTCAGCCATGGGCTCTTTGCTTTCTCCTTGCTGTCAGAGTTCTGTGTGTTTTTAGAGATGACCTTGAGCAGCAGGACACTCAAACGTGGTCTAACCAGCACATATGGAACAAGATCCAGCTGTGTCCAGCTGATCATGTTCCCATGCCTAGGACTTCTGTGGTAGAAAGCATAGCTGAGCAGTACAATGTACTATTACAGATTTTACTGTAAATTAAAACATGTATGCTTCCCCTCCATGTATTTTCTAGACACATTTCTGGTATCCTAAGTTGGACAATGACTAGGGAAAATAGGAGAATTGATGCCTTTGAGCTGTGGTGTTGGAGAAGAGTACTGAATATACCACGGACTGCTAAGAGAATGAACAGGTTCGTCCTGGAAAGGGTGAAGCCAACGCTGCTCCTTGGAGGCGGACGTCATGCTTAGGAGGAGGGATAGCACAGGAGAGGAAGACCCTCAATGGTATGGATTGATTCAGTGACTGGGGTAATGGGGGTAGGTGTGTCAGAAACAATGAGATTGGCACAGGACAGAGCAGGGTTTAGGACTGTTGTACATAGGGTTGTTGAGGCACAGGTGACTTGATGGCACACAAGAACAACATTATAACTAACAGAAACAGTAATTAGAGCGATTTTTATTTCCTTAGGTGGGGTGCCTTGGAACAAAGACAATCATGAAATTCATTTTAACTGGCAGCTATGAATTAACAATACGGTTTAGGTAAATCAGAACTATGACCAAGAATTCTTTTTAAATTATGATTTGAATGTCAAGAAATATTTTTTAGACCCTGAGACAATTATTAAGGTTCCCCCCTCAATTAATTATATTCAGAGTAAGAACTATTCTTTCCACATTTGAATTTGGCATAGTTTTGATAGAGAGGGAAGCCTCTGAGTCCTATTCATGTGATAAAAGAGTAAATTAAAGTGGGAATCAACATAAATAAGAGTACTTAAAAAGTCAACTGGAAGCTGTCACTTATTATCATGACATCACATGTTATTGCATGAACCCTGGTACTACAGTGCATTAAGTGTTGGACTGCTAAGAAAAAGGCTGCTGGATTTGAGTCTGTCAGCTGTGCCATGGGAGAAAGTCTCTCTGATAAAGGCTTATCACCCTGGAAACTATCAGAAGGGTCACCTTGATTCAGTGGCAGTAGCTTTACTTTGGTTGCTATGAATGTAGGTTTGCTTAAATTTAGAGAAATGGAGTTGTTTTGTAGTACTTAAAAGGCTGTTTTATGAATTCCTGAACCTACAAATTCTAAAGTAGAGATACCACAGAGATAACTATGAAAAGAACAAAACAATTTCAAGGCTCTGTCTAGAGAAAAGGTCCAAATACCTGGGAAACTAGACCTAGTTTTATCAGATTTTGTACTTCCACACAGGTCCCCCACATGCTGCTATGTCCCTCCTGATGTTATCTTAATTAATAATCATTACTTCAGTATCTTCCTAGTTTCAAATGTCAGAAGACATTGATAGAAGAAAACTATGAGTTTTCTTTTTCTTAATTTAAATGCTGTATTTATAATAGAAAATGAAGAATGAGTTGCTGGTGAGTTGATTCTGACTCATGGTGACACTGTATGAGGCAGAGTCCATGCAGATTTCTAAGGCTGAATTTCTGGAAGCAGACCATTAGACCTTTCTTCTGAGGTGTCTTTGAATGAACTCAAACGACCAAACTTTGGTTACCAGTAGAGTACCTTAACTGCCTGCACTGTCCAGGACAAGGCGCTGAATTCTTGGAAACTGAGATGGTCAGGACGGTATACCGAATCCATACTTTGACAATTTCCTCACTTTTCAAGCATCATCAAATAATAGTAAAATATAAAAAAGAGGAAATGAAAGAGACACAGCCATGTTAAATAAAGATACACAGATCTTCGTCTACAGCACAGAGAGATACAGGACACTGTTAAAAGAGCTGAAGCCACAGGACTGTTGGCTGAATAGGAAGTGGTAGCCAAATAGTAGCATCTCTTTTTCCATAAAGTTACCAAACAAAAGGATTCCTCTCACTCAAAAAGTTAAAAAAACCTTCAAACTTAAAAGCTACGAAAACCTGTAATGTGAAGGACAATCAACAAAATCAGTAACTGAACCCCAATTCACCCCTATGAAGTTAGTTTCAGAAAACATTTGACAAAAATTTTATAATACATTTGCTATAGTCTAGGAGTTAAATGTATATATGTTATTCTTATGTGCTGTTGAGTCACTTGTGACTCACAGCAACCCTATGTATAAAAGCCCTAAACCCTGCTCTATCCTGTGCCAAGTTTATTGTCTCTGACACTCCATCCCCTCATTACCCCTGTGACTGAATCAATCTGTCTCATCCAGGTTATTCTTCTCCTGTTTCTCCGTCCTCCCACCCAAAGGGGTAACATCTGAATGTGCATGTAATAGATTATTCATTTTAAAACTCTACATTATTGCAAAGTTATTTATAATAAAACATAGAGATTATCAGTTCTCATAAACATCTTCTGTCTTGGTTAGAATATGAAATGGGAACAGTGTCGGGTACTTCTTAAAGGTTAAACATGCAATTATTTGTTGAATAAGGCACCAGATAATACATAAGTCAAGTTCCTGACTGCTGGCTGCGAAGTGGGAACCACTCAACAGCTCTGCAGGACAAACACCATAGTACAGAAAACCTGATGGGGAAGTTCTACTCTAACACACAGAGCTGCCATGAGTCAGCATCTACACAACAGGCACTACCAACAATTTTCTGTTAACTGTACTGAATCAGTTTATCACACTATATATAGAGAAATCCTTTCAGCCCCCCAAACCAACCAAAACCTCATTGTTGTGGGGCTGGAAGTGACTCACAGTGGAACTTCCAGGGGTTTCTGAGAGGCTGTACATCACACAGGAAGCGACTGCTTACATTTTCCCTGCGGAGCCACCGGGGGATTCCAACTGCCAGAGGCGCCTCCTATGGGTCAGTAGTGCAATTTCCTACAGACACTGTGGCCAGAGTGCCCTACACTACACATAACCTGAATTTTTCAGTCAACATGAGAATTTTTCAAAGAATTAAAAACAAACACATACACATTATCTCTACACTCAATGTCAATTAGTTTCGCGAACACATCAAGCTTATCTAACCTTGTGGTTCTCAGGTGGGAGTGGTACCACTGTTCATGGATGTGTATGAAGAAGTAGGAACGTCTTTGCTTATTACAGTGACAGGTACCTAGAACCAGTGATGCTAAATTTCCTATGATGTGAAAAAAACCTAACCTGTCCAAAGGGTTAAAAGTGCTCCTGCTAGAGAAATATTCTGATTTCTAGCTTTCAGTTTTATGCTAGTAACATGTTAAAGAATGCCCCTTCTTCTATATCCTGCCAATTACTTCTTTGATGAATTTCTATGTTGTTGTTAGATGTCTTCAAGTATGACCTATGTGGATTATATGAACAACAGATCTGAACTCTGTCCTATCTATCCTGTGCCATCCTCACACTTCCTCTCTTTCCCTCATTCTCTACCATTCCAAGTATATCTCTCTCCAAAGAACAGTCTCTCATAGCAGCGTGCCAGAAGTATGTGAGGTGAAGCTTTTATCATCCTTGCCTCTGAGGAGCGGCTGCACTTTCTCTAAGACACATTCCTTTGTTCTTTTGGTAGTCCATGGGCAGTCAGTACTCTTCTCCAACACCACAGCTCAAAGGCTGAGAGGTCTGTTAGTTAAGAAGTGGACAGCAAATCCTGCTTCCTAGTCTGTCTTAATCTGGGAGCTCTATTAAACCTGTCCACCATGGGTAACCCTTCTGGCATTTGACACACTAATGATATAGTTTTCAGTATCAGAGCAACCCTCCCACAAATCATCTCAGTATAGCAAACACAGACAAGTAATGCAGCAATTAGAACAACATATTCCCCAAATACAACAAACTGACATGTCAGATGGTTGAAATCCACTAGCTGCTCTGTGGGAGGATGGGCAATCAATCTCCTCTTGTGTGATTAACTGCCACTGAAAACCCACTGGAGGGTCAACTATAGGTTGGTTACTACTTGACAGTTCACAACAACAACAACAAATCAGGCTTCACACCAGTTCCAAGGGCCAAACTTCTGTATCATACATTTATACATATTTTAGAGAAATGGTATCTCTAAAAAAAAAGGAGAAGAAAGGTATTCTTTCTTCTCTCTACCAGGTAAATGTTGTTTTCATTTGACTAGTAGAGTGTATACTAGTAAACAGAATTTTAAACCCTGAAATTACTTATGTCCCTTACAAATTTTTCTACTAAAGTATTTACCATTTTCTTATTGATATAAGAATGCTGGAGATTTTAGGAATATGAAGTCTGCCAGAAACATTAGTAAAAATTGTCTCTGTGTTATTTATTTCTGTGTTGTTTGTGGTATTTTAGCAAGAGAATCTCTAAAAAATAATGTTGGCTGGTGGTCAGATTAAGATTTTTCATCGTCTTAAAACCTGTTTTAGCTAACTTTAAGAATGCAGTTTTAGGGAGCTCTGGTGGCCTAGTGTCAAGAAGCTGCACTGCAATTCGAATCCACCAGATGCTCTACTGGAGAAGAAGGGGCAATCTCCTCCTGTACCTGTCAGATCCAAATTTGAGGGTACACACAAAAAATAAAATAAAGTAAAATTAAAAAAAAAAAAAAAAGAAAAGAAAAAAGAATGCATTTTTTTGCACTGCAATCACAGAGGTACGTGGTTTGAACACATCAGATGCTCTGCTGGACAAGGGGGGGTCAATCTCCTCCTGTACCAGTCAGATTCGATGTGATGGTACACACACACACAATGATAAAAAAAATGCAGTTTAAAAATGTGTGAATTGATATATTATTTTTCTTCAATATATTCCCCAAGCTGCATGCAGCTGACTAGAAACGTCTTGAAAATCGGTAAAGGCAAACAGTAAAACTGGTTTTATTTCTTGCTTACAAGACAAAGGTTATTTCTCATTTCTTTAGCATGATTCTTCAGTTTCGCTTTTCATTTTTTTTTTTAAGGAGAAAACAGTTAATTAACCAACCTCCATGTGATTAACACAGCCTGGAGCCACCAGGACACAGGCCCCCCAACACCCTTAATCTCCTCAGCTCTGCTGAAGAATCTGGTCTCACAATGACTGGTTGCTTTGGGAGCTTTCCCTTCTCCAAAACTCTGTAGTAACCCGATCGAACCACATCAATGATCGGAGCAGCTCCAGTCTCGTTTTTTGCAGCTTTCACCCTTGTCTGCTCACTGACCAAAGTCCACAGTGTGCCAAGGCTAACAGGTGGGCAGAAGCTCTGATCCCGTTTCAGGTGGTCATGTCTCATACTGATCTTTCCAAAACAACCTGGATGGCTAACAATCGTAAAGGTCCATCTGATGCCTGTCGCTAACCTGGTGACTGACTGTGCCACAGACCCACAGCCAGTGCACAAGGTCAGCAATTCCTCTTCCAAAGCTCTGGCACACCAAGGTTTGCTAACTTTTCAATGGAACATGCACGGCACAGATGCTCAACAGATTGCTAAAAATGTCACCAACCGAGCGACCCAAGAGCTGCTAGTTAGGCGAGGGCAATCCATGCCGAGACAGGGTCTCCGCTTTGCTAGGCCGCCCCAAGCCGGTTCACTCCAACACTTCTATGCCCATAAACGACACCCCCAAGAGCGCACTTTCTAACGGAAAGGTTTCATTCTAAAAGGTGAAGCACCGTGAACAAAAGGCAAAGAACCGAGAGTGTCCAGACCAAACCTGACGCGTTCCCACCACAGACTCGGCTACAGCGCGCCTTCCTCGCTCCGCCGGCGGCCGGAAGTCCAGGCCGGAAATGGCCCTTTGACCCGCACCCGCCCTCAGCCTCGTGGGCTGCGATGCCCGCGCCCCAGTCCCCGATCGCTCCAAGGGTGAAGGGGGCTGAAGGCTCCTGGAGGGCCGCCTCACTCCCGCCTTTATCCTGTTTTTCCAGTCCTTCCCTCAGCTTACTCACATTACCAAAACAGTAATAAACTTAAGATTAAAAAAAAAAGGGGGGCACGCACGAGGGACGTTTCCTTTCAGAGGGAAGGAAGAGGCAAAGTAATCCCTATGAAACACGCAAAGAGCCATAAAGTGGAAAAAGGAAGAAATGGAGTTCAGCGGGCTTTTCTGCTTAATCAGAAAGCTGAAGTTCACTGAGACTGAAGGGTCCACGTGCTTACCTGCACTTCAATCTGCAGGTCTTTGTCCAGCAGGGCTCGCTTTTTCAGGATCTCGGCCTTGAGCTGCTCCTTGTGTTTGAAGAGCAGTGCGGAGAGCTTGCTCGCATTCTGCTTGCTCCGTTTTTGCTCCACGCTCTCCTCCCGCTTCCGTTTTTTCGCAGCCTGCTTTTCTTCTTTATCTATCTTATCCAAAATATACTTCATCACCTGGTTACAGACAATCATTCTAGAGAAAAACACAGAATCTATGTAATGCAGTATTTCATTTGGAAAAGACGGAAAAGATTTTTTCTGTTTCTACAACTGATAAAAACTTTCCGTTTGCCCCAGCTTCAGAGCATCTCAGGCCAGGCACGTGCGCCCACTACACCGAGCTCTGCGGTTCGGGCCTTCCTGAGTCCCATCTCTGAACTCTGGTGCAGGTGCCCACGAGGACAGTGACAGGCGAGACCTGCAGTCAGTGCTACAAACTTCTTTCCCTACCTTTGATTCTCTTCTCTTTCAGCTGGTGTCATGGTCTTTTTCTGTTTCAAATGTTCTATTACAGCATTATGTTTCATCACCACCTTCAGAACAGAACAAAATACAAATGTGCACATTTTATAGGAATAACGAATTGGAACACAGGCCACAGTAGAAACATGTAAATGCTCTCCAGACAAAGTGTAAGCATTTTATACCATAACATGAATAAAACTAATAGCCACCATCAACCTGAGTGCTTACCAGGGCTGGGGACTGTGCTAAGTGCTGACATTACTTATTCATCACAGCATTGAAAGGAATAATTTTATGAAATACTGACACATAAAGTAATTGACTACTCTGAGGTAAAATAAACAATATAGCTGTGATTTTAATCTGGCTATCACTCTCCAAAGGTCTTGCCTGAAATATTATGCCCTTTTCCCAAGTATTACTTGCAGAGAACCTCTCCCCCACCACTTTACACAAAGATTTGAGGACAGACAGATATTGCAAATAACTCTCAATTTATATAGCTAATCTTCAAAATAAAGCTCAACAAATTTAGCACTGCAAGTTGAGTGAGAATGCATTTGGATGCATTAACTTCAATATTATAAGAACACCACCATACAACTTTAAAAATTCTTTTGTCACTTAATATGTGCTTCTGTTCATATTAAATAAGACATATGGTCTTATTTAATCATTATAATAACCCTCAGTGGCTTGGTTTTCATTTAAGAAACGTGCTGCAATCACAAGAGACAAGTGGTTGCCACAGAGGAGTGACCTGCAGAGCAAAAAACTGAATGTGGGGCTCATGACTTGGGAAACGACTCAGTGATGAGAAAATAGAAAATTCCTACATTTCTTTTAATAGTTAAAAACAGAAACAGTGCAGTAACATTTCACACGCACAAATCAAACTGTCTATGCCATTCTCATCTGCTGCCGGGAGCCCAGGAAGCCACTCCCAAGGGTCACCGTTCTTAGAGACCTAAGTGCAGATTCCTAGAACTTCATTCTGTAAAATCTTTATTCTTATATCAGTGATCTTCTGGTGATCCATACACCAGAGTTAAATTCCATTCAATTCAAACATAAAGCCAAAGAAGAGCCAATGCGAAATTCCAAGCTTAATGAAAAGCCCTCATTTGAACGGGAAGGTAGAGACAGTGAAGGTGGCGAAGCAGGCACGCATGAACCGGGAGCACACAAAGCTCCATGATGTACAAACAGGAGGAAACCTCATACTTATACACATTTTAAAACATTTGTTGCTGTTGTTAGCTGTTTATGATTTGACCTCTCTAACATATAGAGACCCTTTGTATAATAATATGATGAAAACTTTTGAATGCTACATAACTGAATTTTACACTGAATTTTTCTTTAATACTGAATTCTTACAGGGACATTGTTTAAAAAGAAAATAATCATGAAGTATATGGAGCAGAACTTTCTGTGATGAAGGGAATACTCCACAGCTGCACTGTTCAGTATGAAGGCATAAATCACTCTTATTTAGGTTTACTTTAATATGTTAAGCTTAACAGTCCCATGTGGCTAGTGGCTATGATACTGAATAGTGTAACTAGAAGTACTTTTCAGTTCTTTTTGTCTGACTTTAATTGTATAAGGAATTAAAATACAGGCATCAAAGCATGCAAAGTATTAACTGAGAATTCAATTGTATTAATCGTCTCATTATATCTCTTCTCTACTGAAGATTCCATACATCACATCCATCTTCTTTATCTCATATTTTGGTTCACTGAATGTTGAATTAATTTTCCTCTGAAATTTTCTTTACCCCTTTCCTTAGATGAGGTCCACATTTTACTTTAGTTCCTAACCAGTACTGAGTGATGCAAGTTGTAGAAGCAAAGAACACTTTCTCCAGTACACTCGTGGAATCAGAAATGTGACCTCATGAGGGAATAATTCTCATTCCTTTAAGGTGCCTTACACCACTGAGATGCCACTGCAAAATGTGGATTCCCTCTAAGCTTTGGAATACACTGACACTTCTTCACTTAAGGTCTACCCTGTTATCGGACATTCAGCACTAAAGAAAACCAGTAAAACATTTACTACGCAATAATTTTGTGCAATAGTAACATATACCCGGCAGTATTGAATGTAGAGGCATGTTATGCAAGAGTAACAGAGGGTGTGAGGTTCAAGAGCATGTGTCAGGGTAGCTGTCTGTCATTCTTAGTAGTTTGAAAGTTATGGAAAGATAGAATCTGGCAGTTACATAACAATGTAATCATGCTATCATTTCTGATCTCAGATGGTCAAGCATTTTCACATATTATCAATTTCTGCATAATAATATAGTCTTAATCATGTCAAGGAGAAGTGGTTGTAACAGCACTTAGCACTTACTTTCAAAGGTATGACTAGAAACAAAAATGAGCCTATCATTTGCTTGGTCTCCATGCAAAGTAAGGAATGAAAATGGAAATAACAAAACAAACAAAAACCAGTCAATAAGGAAAAAAACTCCAATAAAACCCAAATAAAAACAAAGCTGCTATACTGTCTGAAGAGGCTTTTAAAAGTAGTTAACCCTTCAAGCTTTGTATCAATGACCTTTCTCATAACTCCATTCTTCCCATCTTGGTTCCCCCAAATACAGTTAGTTTTAAACAAGCACTGACTGAATGTATTTATCTAGCAAAGTGTTCAAACCGTAGTAGTCATCCAATATTCTGTGGTCAATCTAGTGCTTCTAAGTTCAAGCATTAGTGAAATTTGTCTCATTTAGGAAACCTAACACAACCAAACACTAAGTCTAATGCACAGCACAATATTTCAAGCTACTGAACATGCTGCTTTTACTTAATAACGTTACCTGTTTCTGAATGATTTCACTTTGATTAGAAGCTTGGAGGGTGTGTTCACGCTTAATTTCTATCTGTTGCTGCTTCTTCTTTTGCTGCTGGTCCCTGAGTTGCTGAACCCTTTGCAACTGCTCTTGCACACTGGCTGCCTGCACTGTAACCACATTCTGAATCTGGTGAGTCTGCACAGGTCTGTTTGGCTGAATTGGAATAGGTAACTGGAGTTTGATTTGCTGGGGCACACCACCTTGCTGAGCCTGTATCTGAGCCACAACCTGTGACGGAATCTGAGAGAGAACCTGGACTTGGTGTTGCAGCTGAGGCACAGCAATGACTTGGGGCTGTGGCTGCTGTATTTGTAGCTGAGGACGGGATGGGGATGAGACAGTAACTTGATTTAATGTTTGTCCTGATGAAAGAGTTTGAGTTGAAGACTGTACCTGGGGTTGCGATTGTGGCTGGCCTTGGGAAGGTATCGGAAGAGAAGTATGTGGCTGAATTGGAATCGGCTGTGAGGCTGCAGTCTGAACCTGGGACTGCTGTCCAGGAGACACTTGGGATGGAGTTGATGGACGTATTCGAGTCTGTAGTGGACTCTGGACGCGAACAGGAGATTGTCCTTGTACACTACTTTGAGGCTGACACTGTAGCGCCACTTGGGGCTTGGATGACTGTGTTTGGATGGGTTGTGCTTCAGAAGGAACATGGGAGGAAGCAGTTGTTTGTGTCTGAACTTCAGGCTGCGCTGGAGATGGAGGCTGGGCTGAGGGCTGGGGCTGAGCGGAGGACGGTGCTGTCTGAGGTGGTACTTCAGGAGGGCTGCTGCTGGGTGCTGGTGCTGGTGCTAGGGTTTTGGCTTCCTGTACCTGTGTCTGGGGTAATAATTTACTCTGTTTTTGCTCAGTTGTACCTGTGAAAATGAAACAAACATTTTCATTACTCCAGAACGTAAGTCCATGTTGAAAGAATGTAAGAGAATTTTTGGAAGTTGAGTATTCTGCATTTTTTAAAATTTTTTTAATTTTATTTTATTATTTTGTGTGCGTGTACCGTCAAATCAGATCTGACTGGTACAGGATATTGCTCCTCCTTCTCCGGCAGAGCTTCTGGTGGATTCGAACCGTGTACCTCTGGGATTGAAGAGCAGCGTAGTCTGCATTTTAGTAGAAGATTTATGCTTTTGAAATGTTATGTTCAGACATGCTTGGGTTGGGGCTCTTTTTTTTTTTTAAATTTTTGTGGGGCTCTTTTAACTTGGGGTTTCAGGCCCTGTCTCATAGCTGTTCTGTGTACACATCACTAACTTTTCAAGACTGAGAGGTTTCAAAAGCAAGTTGCCATCCCTAGAAATGAGGCCGATCTTCTGGCCCAGGCTAATTCCAACCCTCACTCTCTTATGGTGTGGGGCTGGTGGATCTTGTAGCAGGATCTTAACAGAGTAGTCCTGGATCTGTAGCTCTCATGCATAGGTGGTGAGCTGAGTATACCCATCTGCCCTGAGGCAGTGCTACTAAGGCTTGGCAGTGAGTAAGTGTGGGCACTGTTATGAAGATAGCCATCAACTCTCCACAACCTCAGGCTGGTGCAGATAGGCTACCCCTAAGAAGAAGGCACAAGAGCACCTGAGAGCTTGTGAGGCTTGAGGTATAACCTCCCGAGGAGAAGTATCTAGCCTCTTTGCCCCCTCTGCCTGCCTGAAAATGGCGATAGTATCAGGCCGCATTTCCAATAAAACAAAGTTCTACCTGCTGCTGTAGTCGAGACGGTAGTGGTGGTGGTGCTGGCAGTTGTAGCTGTTGTTGCCAAGGGGGTAAAGAGGAATCGCTGAACAGTACCATTTGGCATGGCAGCTTGCATGAGCTGCTGTCCTGGACCTGGAAGTACAGTCACTCCTTGAGGTATCAACTGCAGTTGCCCAGTAGTCTGACCTTGTCCTTGAATTACTACTGTCAAACCTTGATTGCCACCCTGTGGGAGAAACACATCAAGTAGATAGCATTCAAAGCATCAATCTGCATGCAAGTATGCTTTATTAATTAATGTCTATGCGGAAAAGATCAATTAAGATGAGGAAAACATACACCAAATTATCTATGGCAATAGCACTGGAAGGCAAGCCTTTTTCATGACTTGCGCCAACATTTATGAGTTAATTCTATGTAGTTTCGTTGCTCTGAATTTGTCTTTTTACTGCTGCAGGAAAGCAACCACTTTGTGGCAATGGTCTTATTTCATGTTTTCCAACATATAGTCAGTCAGCTGTAGTTCTGTTTACGAAAAGGTGGTCCTTTCCTTATTGATCCACAATCCTAAGAAGTGTCCACAGGGGTCACTCTCTGTACACCAGACTGTCTCATAGGGCTCTATCTGAGTTTTATTGTTTTTTATTTTTCACATGGAAAAGCATCAAAAGAAAACTTTTTGAAATTTTTATTTTATTATTTGTGTGCACCATCAAATCAGATCTGACTGGTACAGGAGGAGACTGTCCCTCCTTCCCCAGCAGAGCATCTGGTGGATTCGAACTGTGCGCCTCTGGGATTGCAGTGCAACTTCTTGCCACTAGGCCACCAGAGCTCCCCCAAAGAAAACTTTTTTGGTGGGAAAAGATTTATCCTTCTCATTCTCCGGGTGTAACTGAGCTGCCCTCATGTCTACAGGACTCTAGATAATTAAGGTTTATTATATCTTACCTGCACGGAGTGTTCTTGTTGGACTCCATGAAAGAATCAAATATTTCAAGTAAGTACATTTGTAAACATATAAACAGAAGTACCTCAAACATAAAGCAAGAAGAGAAATAAACCATAGAAATTAAAATAAAACCAGCAGCACTTACATGGCCCTGTGTTAACTGTGTGAGCTGAGCCATGGTGAGCTTCACCTGTCCTTGTTGGGGGCGGGAGGGCTGTGAGGTTGATGACGGTATGTTTGCAGTGGGTGTGCCTGGAGGTAGGCCTTTCTGCCCAGGTGTGGAGGAAGCAGCATTAGGGCTAGAGACTGCGGTCGAAACTGGCTGTCCCCTGATGATCTGGGTCACCACTTGCTGAGGAGCACCTATGCAAACAACAAAGCACTGTGACTTCCGGGATGCCCTTAACATTGCTGGGATGTGGAACAGCTAAATCCTCGAGGTAAGTAACTTCTTTCAATTTTCAGTAAGACCCATGGGATGGTGACAGTCCAATGATGCAGTCAGACCTCTACTCATACCCAAAGGATTAGCTGGTTGTCAATATGCTCGATTTTATACAATTCACTGACAAACATTATTCCCTCTATGTAAAGTAGAATGAAAACACAACATGCTTTTCCTGAGTCTAAAGCAAGAATAGTGGCAGAAAAAAAATATGTAAAATAGGCTATTTTTTTTTAAAAGGATATAACATTAAAGATATGGAAATCTAGGGGAAGGCAACAAAAGGATCCTTGTGAGCAAATAAATATTCTCACCCACCACCGTGTCCAAAAAAAAAGAGGTCATCTGTAATCCATTCATATGAATTTTAAGTAAAATATACTGAAATTGGAACACTCTGGGTTAACTGAGCTTCTCCTACATCTATTCTGACAAATAGTTTAGGTAGTGTAAGGTTGTAACCAGGTGCCGTCAAGTACAACTAACAGTCACCCTGTGAACAACAGATCTGAATCCTGTTGTTACAGTCACTGTCTCAATCCATCCGGTTGAGGGTCTTCCTCTTTTCCAAAGTATGAGAGACAAAGATTTGACATCTTTGCCTCCACCCCTATTATATCCTCAATACAAGGGCAAAGTGCTAAAAAAATGCTTACAAAGTAATTGCCCCGAAAGTATCTACTAAGTGAATACATTCGTACTGGAACAGTACTGTATTCTTCTAAAAACCAGCTTCTCATTAAATTCATTGAAATGAGAAGAGAAAGCAGGTGAAATTTTATCCCAGTGGTATGTTGTTAAGAGTGACTATCTGGGGGGCGGGGAGGAAAAAAAAAGCGTGACTACCTGGTAGTAAGTATTTTTCATATTCACTATTAATAATATACTATTTCTGAAGTTTTCTGGAATTACTTCTTTTTATTCCTTCTGTGGAAAAGTATTCTGAGATGTTTCTTTAAATGGCTGGAGGTCTTTACTATTATTGCACATGTATAAAATGGACTCTATTTTGATATCCAGCCCATTTTATATGACACCCATTGCTATCAAATTGACTTCAGCTTACAGCAAGCTCATGAAGCAGTAGAACTGCCCAGTGTTCCAAGGCTGGAATCATGGTTGTTCTGACTACATTCTTAGTTAGTACTTAACAATGTGATGTATTTGGGTTTTAGTGGTTCTTCAAGCATTTTATTATTTTAGAATGTTATTCATTGTATTATTTTTTTTTATTGTTGCACATTTTCTTAACCCTCCATCCTCTCCTCCTCCTCCAACCCACCCAACAATGCACCCCCTGTTCCAGATTGTTGACATATGGGTGTATTTGTTTTGTTTACTATTGCAACTGTATAAGAGAGGTGCTCAAATAGTTGTCCAACGAGCTAAAATGAATTTACCACTGAGGTCAGATTAGGCAGTATGAATTGTTTTTCCAAGTATAAAATTCATTAATAAAATATCTTAACATTAACTTAGAGTTTTAATCTAAAGTGATCAACTAAAGCAGACTGATACACATTCCGTTTTATGGGAAGTTATCCAAGTTTTATCTATGGCTTATTATAGAACCAAGTAGACTATCAATATTTTAAGAGAATATAAATTAATGGAGCTGTAAAACTTGATGTCTAGTCTTCCACTTTTCTATTTAAGCCAGAAACGTTTTCAGAGACAGATTTTCCCACACCTAACATTAGTGGAGTTGTTCTTTTTAAAATTTTTCTATCTTCTGTGAGAATTTGCCTTTCGGCATGCTTCTCATAAATGTATAGTGGGAATTTTTTTTTATTATACTCAACATTTATAATTTCGAACTTTTACTACAGAAGTTTTATCTTGAGTATGTTAGAGGTGGTAAATGACAGTTCTGGAATTACCTCTGCAATCATGTTTTTAGACTTTGTGCCTTTAAAATCGATGCCGTTGAGTTGTGGTGCTGGAGAAAAGACTTGAACATGCTATAGACCTCCAAGAAAACAAAAGCCTGTTTTTGAGAGGGTGAAACCAAGTTTCTCCATAGGCGCTAGGATTTTGAAGTTCTGCCTCACATACATTGGGCATGTGGCCAGGAAGGACCAGTCCTTGCAGAAGGACATCATGTTTGGAAGGGGGGGAAGGACAGTGCAGAAGAAGCTCCTACATGAGATGGATTGATACAGTAACTGTGGCAATGGGGGTAGGTGTGTCAGAGTGAGTGAGACTGGCTCAGGACAGGCCAGTCTTCAGAGCTGTTATACATAGCGTTGCTACGATTTGCACGTGACTCGGCAGCACGTAACAGCAACAACAAAGGGTTTCCTTGATATTCTCCCTGTTTCTGGCCATGCAGTTGGTTTTCTTTGCTTGTTCTCTTTATTTCAATTACTTAAATGACACAGACTGCACTTACCTTAAGAAGGAATCAATAATTTTAAGTGGGTATCATAATAAAACCTGGCATGCTATGAAATATTAAATTGTTGTTTTCTAGTAGGTAGACTGAGAAATATAAAGCAGCACAGATGTCACTGGCTGCCTATTCAGATATAAAATGATAATAATAAATGGATGCATACCTGGCTGAACCATCACAGGCGTGCGAATAATGGTCTTTCCGATTGGTGACTGCTGGAGCGGCGTTCTAATCACTGTCACACCAGGGCGGATCTGAGGCCCTGGGATTACCTATAAATGACACAAAGCACAACAACTTAAAAAATGTTTTTGAAAGAATGCTGGACTAAGAATACAGGATCTTTACACATTCTATATTGATAAAATGCCAAGTACCCATGTGCATTATGTTTTAAATATTAAGCATCAGAGTAAAGATGGACTTCTGAGAGAACAAAATTGAATTCCAGTGAGACCATATGAAATATTTGCCAGTGACACCAAGAACAGCTTGTAGATTAAATCCAGAGAGGCTCTGCCATAACATCACCACTGCTGCTCAGAGCAATTACAGAGCCCTGTTTTCTCTAAGCTCAAACCATGCTGTTTGGTGGCCTAGTGGCAAGAAGTAGCACTGCAATTCCAGAGGTACGTGGTTCAAACGATGCTGTAACCAGAGAAGAAAAGAGCCAAGACCAGAAACCAAATGCTCAGTTAGTTTAAAAGAGGAGATGATAACACATAACATTTTCATTTTTATACCTGAAACTTTAAACCTTTTCTGTAAGACAAGAACCCGAGAAATGATGGCTCTAAAAAGTATGCTTATCAGCTGGCTTGCATTTTTCCTTCAGTTTTTTAACTAGGATGCACAGCACATTGCCTTGTGCTTGTTATATAAATTTTCTTTTTAAAAATAATTTCAGGTAGTTTTTATTGTACATAAACTAAAAGAAGATACCACTAACTAAATTTTAATAATCAGCAGTTCATGTGTTATTTAAAAAACTTATCAGAATTATAAATAGCTTCCAATTAATAAGTTAGAATCAAAGACAAGTTTGAAGTCCTAGAAGAGGCTACCTGACCAATTTACCCCTCTGGGCCCAACTTAAAACAACGAAGACCACAGACTCCTTACTTGTGAAGCGCTCGTGCTTCCTCCAGAGGCTGGCGTGTTGGGCCTAATTGTGACGGTCGCTGGCCTGGGTTGGAATGAAGTAAAGGTCTGCTGATTTGTACCTGTACTAGATGGAATGATACCCAGGACCTTTTGCTGTACTTGCACGACACCTTAAAGGAAGATGAAGGAAGAGTTAATAAGCACTTCTACAACTGAGAACACTGCGTGTTGCTTGGTTTCTGAGGAGAACTACGTGTGGTAGGGTTTTAAAGTGGACTACATAGAATGTGAGAGCTGAGGACTGAAATTAGTGGAAAGGAGATGAAAAACAATGGCAACAGTATGATCTGGCAAATGTGAATTTAAAGCTCCTCACAGTTCCCTTACCTCCTTGCGTTGCTGGCACATTTACAGCGACAATCTTGCTGTTTGCAGGAAGTGGCAGTTTGGTAATTACTTTTCCTGCCATAGTGACTGGAGTGCCTGTAATGTGGAACGTCTGACCTGTGCTGGCCATGCTTGGAGCAGATGTGGCAGCTGTGCTGGTGGCTAATGGGGTATAAGACATTTAAGAAGCTTTAGATGTGAAATAACCAGCAACGTTGTGACTTCTAGGAAGGGCACCAATGCATGAAATGTGGCTCGCTTTGTATTTTTAAGAAAAACATTCCTCTCCACTCACAGTCTGGGAACTATGTAGATGTTGAAAGTGAAATAATGTAAGAGAGGAATTTTGCTCATGTAACATCATGAACATCAACTGGAACAAACCAACCATCAAATGGCTTGTTTGCTCCATCAGCTGCAGAGAAAAACAACTTTCATTTCAGTAGATAAAGGATTGAAATCTCCCATTTTCTGGGTGAAAAGCAATCTTTCCCTTAACCACAGTTTTGTACCTGAGTTTGACTGGCCTTGCTTCACCCACGTGGCAAAGGTCTGGTGGAAGTTCTTGTTTTGCTGGAAGGTTACAGCAGCTGGAGATCCAACCTTAGTGGTCAGTACCATTTTAGCTCCAGGGGTGACTGAACCACTGATGGGGGCCACCATAACCTTCTGTGCTGGAGAGATGGTGCTGGTTGTACTGTTTGCTGGGGAAGTAGTGGAAGCGGCAATTACAGTAGGTTTCTGCTGCTCCAATCGTTTCTAGAAAAGTCAGGGAATTAAAAAAAAAGTTCCAAATAAAAAACCAGTATTCTAGAAGTCTACCCACAAACTTTCCCAGTCTAAAAAACGGTATATACTGTTTCTAAAATATTATACTTCTGAAAATATTCCTCTCAGTTAATCACTGAATTTAATTTCTTGATAAAACAGAATTCTTACGGCTGTTACATGTATTTTAATAAAAGGTTGAAATTGTTCCAAATAGAAACATTTATATGTTACACCTTTTTCCTAGCCTCTACAAATGTCTAAGTTTTTAGACTAAAGAGAACAGAGAAAGGAGCAATACAACTGGGAGTAGAAACAACTGGCTACTCAGTGATGGGATCTGTACCAAAGAAATAGAGCTGTGAAAGGTTTCTGTGTTATGGCAAAGCTTATTTATCCAGACATAAAGAACATGCCAGTGTGTGACTGCTATTGAAGTTAGCAAATCTGTACTTAGGCAAGCTGAACATTATAAAATTTTGCATTATTATTTAGTTCAAACACTTTTATACAAACTTTTTTTACACAGAGTGGTATTATTTGATGTTTCAGGTTACAAGTCTATTAAAGACTATTTGTCTCTCTTTTCATTATAGATTGCTGAAATATTCTAAGATCTCAATAAATTGGAAATGCTGGATAAGATGGCAAGCATTGGCTATTTTTGGTAAATACTATTTTCAAAGGAATTTAAAAAACAATGCCTTAAGTGATCGCACTGTAGAGATGAGATAAAAATCCAAACAAAATAGTTGATTTTTGCAGAATTAATACTTGTATTTTAGGATACATATCCAGTGACAGAACTATACATGTTATTGCTGACTCAAAGGCAATCAGCAACAGCACTTAAGCATAGGATGCCACTTCTGCTTCCAAGCATTATACATAAAATCTAAAAATGCTGTTATCATAAACAACTTTGATATAGGTGAAGATAATGATCTACAGTAAAATGAAGCCAAAGACTCAAAAAAATTGGGGTTGAGGAGGAAGGTTTAAAATGGGATTAGAAAAAAGCAGCTTGAAAGGAATAGTTTATAAAAGGTGATTTTAATAGCATTTCACATAACTAAGTTAATAATTGTATTATAAATAGGCATATATCTATTTTATTGGCATTTATTAAGGATGATTAAAAACTTTGTGCAGTATTAATCACAGAGAAAAAGTGGGCATTCATTTTTAACTTAGATCCAAATATTCAAACCCTTTAGGTACATTACTCATATTAAAGAAAAAAGAAGCATAACCCCCCCGCCAAACGTTTCAAGAAGACATTACATATAAGAAAGCAATACAATGAAAAACAGAAATCCCAAGTATTTGAATTCTGAAATGTGAAAGGAGCTCAGGATACCAATTCTGTGCTGGGCTGAAAATGTCATCACATTCTACCATGCATAAAAGATCCCTTCCAATAACTAGAATATGGACATGATAAAAGGAAGCCACCAGAAGCTTTATGGCAATCAAGTACAATTACCAAGTTTTATATACCATTTGCTGCTTCTTAAACTATAGAGCTTTGTCAGTTTGGAATTTTGCAGTAAATAATTTATTTTTTTTTTTAGAAACAAAGCATCCAAATGAGAAATAACAGAAATCTTACTTTAGACATTGCTTCTTAATATGTATTAACTTTTTTAAAATTTATTTTTTCATTTTTTAATGTATTAACTTTTGTTAAAAACCCTACAGCTTAGTGTATCCACAGAGCTATTTTCAAGTAATGAAATGAAGACATATTTAAGACACAAAAATGGATAAATAATCATAATGAATGTAATCAATAGCACAGAACTGCACAAGTGAAGACTGTGGAAATGGTCAATGATTTGTTACCCATATACTTACCACAGTAAACACACACACACACACACACACACACACACACACACACACACACACACACAATTAATGTGCTTTTGGTATGCATGAATTTGGCCAAAAATGTCAATCTGTTGTCAGGTGGGACCAGTACCGAATCCCCCACCTGCTGGGCAGCCAATAGCTGCTGTTTTAGCTGGACCTCCATTGGGGCCTTGAAGTCCTCCGCCTTCTTCTGTTCACTAACCTTAGCCTGTTGCTCAACTGCTTGTGCCTTTTCTTTCTCCACTCTGCAGGACAAAAGAAGAAAGTTACTCAACCTCACCCTCTTAGGCATTTGATATCCAATCAACAGAAGTGAAATCACATTATGCAAAGGCTTAACATTATTCTTAAGAAAAGTAAGAAACGAAAATGAATTAGAAATTGACAAACAGATTGTAACATTAAACAGCAGATATAGTATTTTATTAAAGGGAGCTCTGGTGGCCTAGTTGCAAGAAGTGGTGCTGCAATCCCTAAGGTGCGCAGTTCAAATCCACCTGATGCCCCGCTGGAGAAGGAGGGGCAATCTCCTCCTGTACCAGTCAGATCCAACTTGACGGCACACAACAAGGAAAAAAAAAAAGAAATAGCACTTTATTAAACTATATAAATCTAGCACTTTCTGAAATCAGAAGGTAAAATAAAATTAATTAGGACATAATAAATACTATTATAGTTCTGTAACTGCCTTAAGCACCGCTGACCATGTGGTAACCGAATCCTTACCTCTCAGCAAATGCCCGGATCTCCCATAGTTCCAGCTCCTCCTCTGCTACCCAGGTTTCGATTATAACAGGACCAGTTTGCTTGGGCGTTTCCGGTCTCTTTGGACGCAAAGCACTTGATCGAAGGCCTTTCCTCTGAGGTGTAGGCGTTTCTTTGGAAAAGAAGAGAGCATTTTTTTCTTGGTTTCTAATATTATATAATAATTTGTTACAACACTTGTGTACTGAGGTAACTTGGAGTTGCTGTTATGCTGAACACTATGCCTCTGGTGTGTTAAATGTCATAATGGTTACCTATAGTGCGGAGTTTGTTTGGCGGAACTCTCAGTTAAGACAGGGTTGGAAGCAGGAGTGACATCCATTTCCTAAACATGCCTCTGGAAACTCTATGAACTTGGAGAAATGATGATAGTTATAGAACAGGGTTCGGGTCATTATGAGTCGTGTCTGACTCACGGCACTTAATAACAAAAAGAACATTAAAATATTTGACCCCTTTCATAAAAAGCAAGCGCTGGTAAATTTTCTCAAAGGAGAAACGGTAAGCACTTTGCTACAGCTTTTTGTATCCTCCCTGTAGGAGGCATAATGCCTGAAATCTTGATATATTTTTATTTAAGGGTCATTTTTAATAGTTTCTGGTGAAAAAAAAATCTGTATTAAAGAAACAATTACAATAACATTTCCACTCATAAAAGTTGTGGAAATAGGGGAGGGAGACTGTATTAACAATGAAAGAAATTTTCTTTTATTTTTCAAAGAGAAGACTGAACTAGGGGAAGGGAAGAGTGGGCAGGGAGAAAAGTGCAACAATTAATGGATGGATGCAACAATTAATGAATGGAAATCCTCAGTCTGTAAACTTGCATTAAAATTAATAATAATTAAAAAAATTTTTTAAAAAGTTGTGAATAAAAGTTATCTGCACCAGTAATAAAAGACTTCTTTCTATTTCTTACCTTTTGGTGCTTCTGGAACTCCAATGGGGCAAATGATTTTTCTGATACAATATTCAGACCGAATGCCATAGGGACCAACATCTCGCCTCTTAATTATTTCTGTTGTGGTGATTTCAGTTTCAGATGTTTCTATAGTGATTTAATTCACATAATTTAATGACAACTTAAAAACACTCAAACATTAAAAATGGGCAGCAGTGGGTGCTGAAAAAGATATCCCCATGGCCATATGTGAATGACCAAAAGTCAGTATCATATGTAATCCTTCACTAACAAGAAAAACATGACAAAATAACCTTCTCAACCCCAAGAAAATTTTTTTTAAAAACCAAGGCCCTCCTACCCCCAAACAGATAAGGTAGATGAAGGGAATGTAATATCCAGAAGAAGTTGACTGGAAACTGTAATTAATTAAGGCTCATTAACATTATAAAATATTTTGTAATTACAAAGTTCTAAAATACAAAGTGAACCAAAGAAAAATCGATATGATTTGTAAATTTCACTCTATCAAACAAAAAGTGCCCCCCATGTAATCAGCATTTGGAAACATGCTATCAATCAATGACTATGAGATCACACCACCACACTTCCACCCACCCATCCATCACCCACCGGTGAACACGTCAAAACAGAACAAACTGCTACCAGGCAGCTTAGCTCCTGGGCACTACTTGGTCCAAAAATAAGAATCCTGGGAGAGAAGCAGCAACCACAGAGGTCCAGATGGCCCACTTTAAATAATTTCTATGGTAACAGTAGTAAATGTCTTCTAAAACTGGAAACTCGGGAGCTCAGTGGCCTAGTGGCCACTGAAGGGCTGAGGTTGGAGTTAAACAGCTGCTCTCTGTGGGAGAAGATGGGCACTCTCCTCCAGGGATTTACTGCCTTTGAAAACCTACTGGAGGCTCAGGTATGAGTAGGTTCTGACTATCACATAAAAACCACCACCAAACTTGAGAAATGTTCACCTAATAAGCAAATCACCTTAGCATGTGAACCTCCCTACCCCATCAATTTTATATCACTAGATGCCAAACGCATTCTACTAATCCTGTATACATACGTATTTTTAAACATGAGCATTTTAACAATGTACAGTAAAGTGATTTTTAAGGTTGTAAACTTAAATCAGAAAACAAAACCAAACCGTACCTGTCCGTGTAGTCCCGCCCCCTGGAGGAGCCTTTGCTGCCATGTCATCCCACCTTAAACTCGCCCACAGTAACCGTAACATAAGGCTTACTCCGGCTAAGGACTTCACAGTTTGCAGTCTATACCTGAAAGAAAAACCCAAAGAAACCATGTAGAGACTTTCTAGTAAACTCAAGGACTATATTTCTTATCCTATATGAATTCAGTTTTTCTAGTAGGGTTCTGAATGCACTTTGGCAACTATCATTTCCTTAACAGAAGACCTTTTTTATTCCTAGGTATAACATGCACCAATAACTTAAAAAGGGTCTAGAGTCACTTCAAATATCATATTTCAGGGAGAGATTGATAGGGCAATAATATGAAAATTTTTTAATAAATTGAAACTAATTTTACAATATTTTTAAGAATTACAATAAAGAACATGTATAGAGATACAATATCATTTTAATGAAGAAAAGGTATTTTGAAGGAGGATAAAAATTTGACTATGGGTTTCAAGAAGACAAATAAAACCCCCTGGAAAATGTATAAATTTTATCAAATAAAAAAAACCAAAAACCCAACCACCACCAAACAACCTAAAAAATTCAACAAGAAAATTCTGAAAATCGGCAACTCCTTAAAGCATCAACCGGATGACGAATACAGCTAATGTTAGTGACATTTTAATGGTGCAATTTTGGGGCTCCTATAGCGAGTATAATGCAGCATTAGAAAAACGAAAAAGGCTAATACTGTATTTTATTAGTTACTAATATGGTGACAAAGGAATCAGTCTTCAGGGTTTCTCTAAGTTTTGTGTGTCAAGCTATTGAACATTTTAGACATTCTTTTTAAATAAAAGTAAAGACACATCTCAAAATGAATTTTACTCAACTTCAAAGTATACCAAAAGAGCATTAACTCTAATACATTTTAAAAACAGCCTCAGGCTGCCAATCCTTTAATTTTTTTGCCAATCTTTTTTAATGGGCTTAATGTAATTAAGTACATTTTCTTTACTTAAATGAATATACTGTTGATTGTAGAGAAAAGCCAATGGATTGAAAAATCATTTCCTCCTCTACAACAGGAGAAGGGCAATCTCAGGCGAGACGGCATTTTAGTCTTAACCTTACACTTGTTGTTTTGTAGTGCTGAGTTGGAAGTAACCAATAGCTAGCCTTATTAGCAGGTTTTCAGAGGCAGTAAATTAGAAGGAAGGAGACTGCCCATCCCTCTCCCTCAGAGCAGCTGGTGGATTTGAACTGTGTACCTTTTGTAGTGCAGCACAGCTTCTTACAAACTAGGCCACCAGAGCTTTAGTCAAAAGTTGCTTTAGTTTCTTCAGTTTCCATAATTATGTTTGACATCAGTTCTTTGTGAAATGCTCATTCTTTAACCGGGGCAGAGCAAATCCTAAGGAGAGGAGGGCGGCTGGCTAAACAGGCAGGTCCCAGGAGGAGAAATTATTTGTCACTGGCAGACCACACCCTAGAGAAGTGTTTGAGGAACTTTGGGCTCACGAGGGAAAGCAAATTACCATGTATCTCGATTGGGAAGATTCCCTTCTTGCTCTCCACTTCTTGCCTTAATCTCTCTTCATGGTCAAATGGCAACCTAAGTGGCCTGGAAGCTCTCTCTCTGCTCTCAAGGAGCTCTAACTAGTGAACATCTGGCTTGGCTCAGCGGGAGGAAGTAGAGCTTTCCCGGTCTCAAAGGACAGGTTAAGGTGTGGAGGTGGAGGCGGCTGAGGGAAGGCAAGGGGTATATGTACTCTAAGGAAGGTAAAGTATAGAGAGCAAGCCACCCTTCATCCAGAGGCCACAGTCGGTGTGTGACGCACAAGGAGGGGTGTGGAGGTGCAGCAAAAGAGAAAGGTGCCAGGTGAGAAGGCAGAGGGCTGAGTGTGCTGCACCCAACTGGACACATTAAGGATTTTGTATGTATGTATGAAATGGAGCCAGTAATGGTTGAGTTGTAAGGGAAGAACTTCTCAAAGATGTGACTGACTGGTGACAAATGGCTTCCTGCTCCCTTTCCCTCATCCCTACACAAACAATCGTGTCCCCTCGTGTGCCTCATGCTCACTCAGAATAGCACAGGACAGAGATACGCACTTTAGGAGGCCATGAAGGACAACTAGCAGTTCAACGTGATAACGAGACACAGAATCAGGGCCTGGGGGGGAAGAGATAGTACAGAGAGGCCTTCATGAGCCCGACAAGTTTCATCATTATTGCTGAACCTTAAGTTAAGTTAAGTGATACACTTAACGCCTGGCATTCCTGGCTCCTCCTCTAGGCACCACATTAGGCACGTGTGAGGGTGAAAATGCTTCACACAATTTATTTGTAAAAGATATTCTAAAATAAAAAAGAATTAACATATTTAACCATGCCTCCACTAGAAAAACTGTATCTTTCTCAATTCTGACAAATTAAGACATATATCTGAAGGCAATTATCTGTTATAAAAGTATTCCTTTCAATAGAAAATGAGAAATTCACTGAACAGAACTGAGCACACAGTGCACATAAACTCACAATAATACAAGGCTTTCGAGACCCAGCCCCATGCAGAAGCGGACCCAGAACAACATGGTCAGGACTGGCGGCTACTTCTCCTAGAGCTGAGAGCAAAGGACTTCCAGGGCGAGCCGACCGTCCAATTCAGAATCGGAAGGAGCAGAAAGGCCAGACTGCACGCCTGCCAGGTCACTGTACTACTCAAAAGTTTCTGTACATAGTAACTTTTCCAGTGGGAAAGAAGTTACCTGCAGGACAGTCAAGGATACATTTTGGGACCGCTCTCAATGAAGAAAGCAGAAAAGTGCAGAGTAATCCTACAAATCCATGAATTGTAATGAAGATTTCCTTGATTCCCTGCAGGATTCTGCAAATCCTTCATTGCAGGCCCTGCAGAGAAATTGTACTTTTCAGCTGTCTCTATTGAATGTGTAATGGAGTGATGATATTTTAAAGTCAAATCAAAAGATGAGTTACAAAAACCTTGGTTCAACAAACTCTGACTGGTTGGTACTAATAAATGCATTCTTTCGTAAAAGTATGCCCATTCTTTTCTGGTTGTAATAGAAAGGAAACAAAAGTATGGTGTTCATTTAAAGAAAGGAGAAACATATTAAAAGACCCACAGGAATGAAGCCTACAAAGAAAAAGAGTTACTGCTTAGTAACTTGAAGTAACAGTCTTTGTTTTAAATTTTTTTAATTTTATTTTTTTATGTGTGTACTGTCAAATCAGATCTGACTGCTACAGGAGGAAATTGTCCCTCCTTCTTCAGCAGAGCATCCAGTAAATTCAAACCGCACACCCCGGGGATGGCAGTGCAGCTTCTTGCCACTAGGCCACCAGAGCTCACCTGAAGTAACATTCTAAAGGTAAGCTAAGAATAACTAAGACTGGTCCAGATTTCTGAGCAGACCTCAAAGAATCTAGTATTTCTAATGTTTATGTCCCATCCTTTTCAATTATGAAGATACAAAGATAATAGTAATATGAAAAAGAAAAGTATAGACATTTATGTGCAATTACACAGCAGATAAACCACTATTCTGGACTGAAGGACTCCAGGCACTGTTGGTTGGACTTTGTCTCTCCATGGTCAAAGGCTAGTTAAGCTCTAACTTCCAAACACTTTTTGGAAGCTCCTTGCTCTATTGCGAATGTGCGATTTTATAACAAACAATACTAGCTTGTGATTCATTCTCAAAATAGAAAAATACCCAAAGTGCTTTAAATTAATTCTGGGTCACAAAACATTCACAGAAAATACTAAGGATCCCTTTTCTCTTTTTCCTTCCCTCTTCTCTCTTTCTTGTTGTGTGCTGTCGAATCTGATCTGACTGGCACAGGAGGAGACTGCCCCTCCTTCTCCAGTGGAGCATCTGGTGGATATGAACCATGTGACTTCAGGATTGCAGTATAAGGACTCCCTTTTCTGAGGTGAATAATGGAAAACTCTAAAGACATTATTATCACGCAAATAAATTGTATTAGACAGATGTCCACATTATAGTGCTCTTTTATAATTTATGGACATTGTCTTATATTTTTATGAATTCTCTAATAGAAATAAAATACATTCCTGAAAGCTGGTGATAATCTTGTTCCTTGAGCAAGCTCATCACAGTAACCTGGAAACATTTGACCACAAAAGCAACCTTATTTGACAAGTTTCTTTTTTGAAAAGTAAAAATTTTAATTTGAAAGGATTCCTTAGGTTCAGAATCTTTATACATTTTCCCTAAGTAAACTTTAGTACCTCCCAGCTGGTGAGGCTTAAAGTTTTATTTCCATTACTAACGTGGGCCATTAAACATATGATTCATACCTCTATTACCTTGTGTTTCTTTAAAATTAGATACTCATATTAGACAATTTTATTAAAACTTTCTCCCTTTCCCAAGACATTTTAAAGTACATACCTCCAAGTGATACCAAAGGTTGGTCTGGGAGAAGGGTACGGCCATATATCCAAAGCAGGTTTTGCATTGTAATTAAAGTATGGGACTTCTCGGATGCCTCCTTTTCTGGCCAACTTTTTTAAGTCATCATTAGGCAAAACAAATATGCTCTTCTTGCTGCTCTTAGTAACAAACTTTCTATATGACGGCAGAGCTGTACCTGAGCGAGTCTTCTTGGGTCTTGAAAACTTCATCAGTTTCACCTTGTCCCTTGTGGAATACTCTTTGCTCACAGTCATAGATGTTACCAAGGTGCCTCCTGCAGTGGTGAGCGAGTCTGTCACTGTTGTGGTGACCACCGTTTTGCTCTGCTCCTTTATGGAGATAACGTCCACACTGCTGCCCGTGGAGGGCGTGGAAAGCTTTGTCACTGTGGTGGTGGTGGTGGTGACAGTGGACCTAGCACAATTTTCGGTGGAAGAGACCACAGTTTGCTTATCGCCTTTGGCAACTTTAATCACAGTTTTGGATGCTGTGGCCACTGTGGATGTCATGGTGGTGACTTCTGTGATGACTGTTTTTCTTTTGGCTTCTCCATTGACATTTTCATCTTTGTTACCAGGCAGGCAATTTTCTTCGATACAATCACTGCTGAGGTTCGAATCCTCTCCAGAAGTAATAGGTGACGGAGTAACTTTCTTCACTACTGAGGTCTCAACTTCCATGCCATCTACCTGATGAATGGATCTTCTTCGGGACTGAAAGGGTGGAGGCGTGCTAGTCTGTGCACCCTCAGAGTCCTGGGTTGACAGCATAGTCTCAAGGCCATCCTGGCAGTCACGTTCAGGATCTGAAGAACCAAGGAATCTTGTTCCCAAGTTTTTCTTTTCATTGGAATCTTCCATGATGACATCACCATTCATCAGTGGCTTTGCAGGAGAGTCCTTAACAGTTAATGACTTAGCATCCTTTTCAGGAACAATTTTACTGATATTATTAACCTTTGGTTCAACATTGGCACACTCAGAGATTTCTTTCAAATAAGCTTTAGGTTTAGTATCTTTTCCATTTATTTGAAATGCACTTCCTTTTTGCCCTTTCTTTTCAGACTCTCGGTTTTCATTATTTTTCTTGTCAGTGATATTTTTAAGATTTATTTGGTCCACACATTTACTAACTTGTCTCCCCTCTAACTTTGGTTCTTGATTTAATTTCTTGCCGTTTGCTTCAGACACCTTGGCATGACGTCTGTCGTCACGGTTTCCAGGGGATTTACTGGAAACAAACTCACGTTTCAATGGTTCCAAGTTGTTAAGACCTTGTTCATTGGTTACGGACTGTTCGGAAAGACTTTCATTGCTATTCTGAATAATCATATCTTCTTCACTGCTGTCCTGCACAGACATAGTGTCAGAACTATTTTCCAAAGCACTATTATATTCAGAGTCACATCCTAATTTTCCTTCAAAGTCCAGGGCTTTTGACAGAGATTGGGCATCTCTGTCACTAGTACTTCTAGGTATTGATGGAAGTAGAGAGCTCTCTGAAGGAGAAACAATGGTGTCTTCATCTTCCTGCAGGACTGGTTTTCTGTTCTTATAGATCAAAGCACCAATTTCATTTGCACTGGATACTTTGGTGTCATCCATGAGAAAGCTACTTCCTTTTGTTCGAACAGTCCTGGGTTCTTGGCCTTTACTGGTGAGTTCAGAGAGACTGTCATCCATGTCACCACGCACAGAACTCTGTTTGTAAAAGTCTGTCTCTGGGCTCTGAATGGAGACATCATCTATCATTTGATCCTTTGGAAGAAGTTTTTTTGTGGTATGGTTAGAGTTGCTGATTCCAAGAAGAGAGGAATCACTTTGTGAGCACCCTTGATTCAAATCTTCAGATTTCTCATCAATTATATTACGACTCTGTTCTTGTCTAAGCAAGTCACACCCTTCTTTAACTTTTGTTATCACTGGTGATTCAGATGAGCTTTTCAAAGAACCTGAAGATGTCTTTCCTGTACTTTTAATCCCACCCTCCAACTTAATTTTTTCTAGGCGCTGTTTCTCTTCCAGTGTAAACTGTTTAATTCTTCTTTCAAGGAGTCCATCTAATTTGGATGATTTTATTTTCTTTTTATAACTAGTCCTTAGATGAAAACCCTCACTGACATTGACAACATCAACTTGAGAAATTTCTTGGCAAGTCATGTGGGACTCTTCTCTGACATCATCATCATCACCATCATCATCGTCAATTTCCATTGGTTCTTCCTTGAAGGATTTGTCATTATCAGAATCGAAAACTTCCTTTACATCTGTGAGATAAAGACATTTACATGACATTTAGTCTGAAATGTAGAATTCAAAACAACATCTGATTCCTTATTTTCACTCAAGAGGTTAAATATATGTATGTGTGTGTGTGTGTGTGTGTGTGTGTGTATGTATGTATGTATATATATATATATATATATATATACCTTCCCCTCCCCACCTGGAAATTTCCTAGTATATCATTAAAACAGGTCAATGGACAGGCTAACACAGTAAAACTGCACAGATATTACAAATACGGAAATATTCTGATTCTTAGAAACGAAACTTGGAAGAGCACAATGAAAATTCTCAGTATAAGAAAGGTGACTGCATGGATCAGAATCTTGGTGTAAGAATTTAGTCTTTAATTACTACAAATTATCTAGCTTATAGAGGAAAACATTTTTACAATATACACTGTAAGACACAATGTGTAACACTCTTACACATATATCCAAGATAAATGAAAACGTATGTCCATACCATCTGTGCTTGATTGTTCATACCAGCATTATTCACAACAATCAAAATGTTGTAACAATCCAAATGCTCAGGAACTGATGAATCAAAATATTATACCCATATAAAAATAAAAAATATAGTGTACCTATGAGATGGAATTTTTTTTATTATTATGTTGTGTGTGTGTGTACTGTCAAATTGGAACTGACTGGTATAGGAGGAGATTGCCTCTCTTCAAACCGCATACCTCTTGGGATTGCAGTGCAGCTTCTTGCCACTAGGCCACCAGAGCTCCCTGGAATTACTTAGGGTGTTTTTTTAAAAAAAAAAAAAAGAAAAAGAAATGGAGTACTGGCTCACCCTATAATATAGATGAACCCTAAAAACATTTTAGGTGAAAAATATCAGACACAAAGTAACATAGCATAAATTATTCCATTGCTATGGGATGCCCAGGATACTCTCATCTACAGAAATATACAGCAAATCGCTGGTTTTCAGATTTGAGGACTATGGGCTTAGGATGTGAGTTATAAAAGGTGTAAGATTTATTTTGAGTAAAGAAAATGTGCTAAAATTGACTGTGATGATTGAGGAACTCTTCAAACAATAAAGGTCATTGACATTTCAAATGGGTTAATTATGTAGTATGGGATTTTTTTAAAAAATTGAATTATTTTTTACGTGTATCATCAAATCAGATCTGACTGGTACAGGAGGAGATTGCCCCCTCCTTCTCCAGCAGAGCATCTGGTGGATTTGAACCACGTACCTCTGGGATTGCAGTGCAGCGTCTTGGCAACCAGAGCTCTCTCGTAGTATGGGATTTGTATCTTAACAAAGTTCTCATTTGAGGGGGGAAAAGAGGCAATGTAGCAGCTTCCTACAGTGGGTACTAGATCTAATGTACTCTTATTACCCCCTCGCTACCTCCCCATTTGATTCTTTTTACCTTGGTCCTTCTCGGTAATCTTTGAAATGTCCATTTCAGTATGATCTAATCCTCTTGCAGCTTCTGAATCTTTTACCTCGTCTTTTTCAGAATCCAGCTCTACTTTTACCTTTTTGGGACTTCGTGGGCTCTTTCTTTTATCTAAGTCATCCATATCTTCATCCTTAATATTTTTGGCTAAAAAAACCCCATATATTTAATAATTGTAAGGGTTTCAAATACGAGCAATTTACTTTTCAAATACAAGCAATATACTTTACTATATCTAAGTAAGTAGAATTAAGATTTTCCCACAATCTACACTATATATTTTTTATTCAAAACAAACAAACAAAAAAGGTTGAATGACTGACCTAAAAACTTGGCCTATCTGAAAATGGAGTGAAAATCAGATGATTGAGTTAATTTTCTAATCATGAACATAGTGAATGTGATAAAGCTTCCAGAAACACTCTCCATTTTGGTTTGAAATATATATGTTTTTTTGGGAAATAACAAGATTTATGAGATATCTTTTAAAATACTAAGTATTTTCAAAAACTAAGGTTTAAAAAATTCAAACATGTTTTCACAGAGTTTGATAACTACTGAAGTTGAGTGACGGCTCCATGTGATTTCATTATTTCAAGTCTCAATTTTTGTGACATTTCAAATTTTTCATAATGAGAAAAATAATGGAAAGCAACCCAAACAAATCACTAAGACAGAATTATGTCAATATGAATCTTCTTCAACTTTAGAGACATTTTCCTCCGTTTCATTTTCTTCTATTTTTGACCTTAAGTATCTTAAGAACTTAACAAGATGTACTCATGTGTTATTTTTTAAACGAGTGATCACTTTCAGAAGGAACTGGCTGAGAGAAAGGAAGAAAATGCCATGGGGGTGGGGCTGGGGAACTGTACCTAGTATGTGTGAAAAGGGCTGAAAAGCATCTTAAAAAGGAGAAATGGGGCTGTGCTTGGTTTCAACATGAAATAAAAGGGGAAAATAACCAGACCATCCCTAAATGGATTACTGATTTTATTCAAGGATTGTTTAATTATTTTAGATCAGTTGGACAATATTTTTTCAGCATTTCACGTAGCTAACAAAGAGCTGCAGCAGGTAGTGATTGGAAAGAACACATCATGCCATAAATCAGCAAATTAACCCTGGACCACTAACAGAATTATTCCTGAAAATTGGGCACTGGAAGCTGGAGACGTAGCTCTAGCTAGGGTTTCATTCTTCTTTAGGTAATGAACTCCAGTATATAAGTTCAGTTGTCCACAAAATAATCTGCTTATGTAACAATTATTGAACTACAAGATCTCTTAAAAAGGTGATCTGCTCCAGGAGTTCCATGTTTCTAATACTGTCATCATTGGCCTGTACCATCCGCTGAGTTACTACCTCATTTATGTATCACTTCCTTTCTGAGTTTGTTATGGACTGAAATACAGAAATGAGTAGATCTACAACTTTAAAGGAAGTCATGGAATAGCAAATTTAAGATTTCAGAAAAAACAGGATCAGGATAATAAAACCTTTCTGTTTATAAACATTCTAGAAGCCCCATCTTTACATAAAATCTTAAACATTAAGATCTAGTGAATAAACGTTAATTTCAAATAAAGTTTATCATTAATGAAGCATATTAGTAATTTTGATACTGCAAAACACTCTTATTCAAAATATCACAGGATTTCTAAAAATTAACACAAATAAAAAATGGCTGTGCAAGAAAAAATTGACTTACTTTCTTCTAATGATTTTCTGTAATGCACGTTAGTGTTGCCAGGTAATTTAGGAAGAAATCTATAAACATGAGTTTTACTAATCCAGCTCCAACCACCATATCCTGTTACTCTGTATTCTTCTCCTTTTTGTTTCCAAACCTGGTGAGAATAAAAACACTCCTTATTATACAAAATGTATTTAATAATACACTTATTAAATAAGAATGACACCACCTCTAAAGTTCAAGAGGTTTTATACATTTTTGCCAGACAAGACCTTTACGATTCTTAAAGCTATAAATTTTTACAGAAGCGGGTGGCTGCATCCTTCATTTGAGGAGCATCTGGTAGGTTTGAGAGTTGACTTTAGAGGTAACGGTCAAATGATAACCACGGTGCCACCAGGAATTCCTCCTAACATGACTACTAAGCACAGTAAAAGAAACAGAATTTACCATTCAATTTCATTTTACAAGAAGGTAAAGTTTTATTAAGAGGAAAAAGGAATGACTGTTAAGAAGCATGAAGATTTTGTTAAGGGTGGCAAGGATAATGTAGAAACAGAGATATAGGTGGCTGCCCAGTAGTATTAGTATATAGACTATAATTAATGTCAGTGAATCCCACATGCAAGAACATACATGTGAAAATAAGAACTCTTTTGTTAATTATGGATTTTTACCGAAATTTCAAATGAAAGGGGCAAAAAATGGAAAATTCATCAAAGAATTTAATGATCAAGGATTCTCAGATGAAATATAAAATGAACATAACTTTACAGTTTTATAAGAAACTGGTCCAATAACTTTTATACATTACTAATATAAACTTATCCTGTAAAAAATTGCAAGATTTCTCTCACCCCAACTATTTAAGATTGTCAAAATGGGAAAAAAATTTAAATATTCATACCACATAGGAAAGGTTAAAAAACTAGCTATTTCAAATTGGTCTAGTGTTTACTATTGTTATGAAACAAATTGTCTATGAATGACTGAATGAAAAATCAATGATTTGAAAACTCAAATAAAAAAATAAACTCAAACTTAAAAATTTGATTAATTAAAAAGAAACAAAAAGACTGTAAAAATTACCTGATGTTTGACTGGAAATGTATATTTTACCCATGTAGCTTGCTGCATTGTTTCTTCTTCTTCTTGTTTTTTCTCTTTTTTTTTAACTTTCTCTTTTTCTTCTCTTTCAATTGATGTCATTCTGTGTAATCTAAGAATATATAGAAAGAAATGTTACTTTAAAATTAAATAATGTAAATTATTAAAAAAAGAAAATTTAACTGTAATCCTGAAGGCTAAACAAAAAACCACTATTGATTTGATTCCAACAAAGTAACACAACAGGACAGAGAAGACTCACAATCTATCATTTTTTCTTCCATCTTCTGCCCTTTCGATTAACAGTCCAGCCCAGTGCTACCTAAGTTTCTGATTTCTGCAACCTTGACTACCTCAAATGATCTACAAAGATGTGTAATTTCATAAAAAAGGGGAGGGGGGAAGAAAATCATATAAAAAGACAAAACCAAAAATTCATCCTTTCCATCCGTATGCCTCTCCATAAAAAATACTTGCTCATGACTTACACCTACAAATTACTGTAAGCCTCTATCAACATTTATATAACTCTTTAAATAGTCTACTAGGTATTTACACAAGAGTTGTTACTCAGATTTAAAGAACTACACTTGGAGATCTTCCTATATCAGAATATACAGATTTTTTTGAAAACTTAAATATCTCTGAATGACATAATATGAAAGATCTTTTTAAAAGGATGCCTAATTTTTCTTATTTTAATATTTTTCAAAATGACTGATAAATTAAAAAAAGGATTTTCTCTCTAGTCCAGGATTTAAAAGCTTTTACAGAGTCCATGACAGTATGTAAACTTTTTACATCCATAAAACCTACAAAGACAGGAGTGTTGTCTAAGAGTCCTAGTGGTGGAAAAGCTCCTTTTAAGAACAGGGGATGCCAATTTCACACGTGAAATTATATGGAAAGACTTGGATATGCAGAGGGGTGCTAAAAAGATGGGAGAGAAATCTTAAGTTCTTTCCATTTCTACTCAATGACACCAGCTTCCAACACACACTCTCCTATGGATTCTCCCCCCACCCCCTTTCCTTAGGTCTGTTTTTAAGGTTTCGGAATCCAGTTTCTCCCAGGCTCAGAATGCACACCAATGAATTGCCTAGTACAACAAACTCCATTATTTTCTACAAACCACACCACATGCACCTGAACGCTCTGTAGCTCACAGTTACCCTACAGGACAGAGTAGAAACACGTTATACCTTTTCTAAGGATGCTCTTTCTGGAAGCAAACTGCCTCTTATAGATTCTAGCAAACTGACCGGAGGAGGAATAGGAGTGTGGATTCTCACTAGGAACTAAAACCCCACAGCACTCTTGGACCTGGGGCGAGGGAAAAGCCCTGACAGCCGAGCAGTGGGATGCTGCTGTCAATGGTGAGGTGATCTCCAGCTTGACCACCACATTGCTGTCAATCACACACTCACTCGTTTTCCACATCCTCACTGAAAAGGAATTATTTATCAAAGTGTTAGCCCAACGAGGGTAAGAAAAATATTGTCCCATTGGTATTTTTTTTTAAATTATGAGAGAAATAATAATTTTTAATATCTACTGGCCTTTCACATTAATTTTTCTGTAAAATGCCTGTTCAAGTCATCTGTCTTTTTTACACTGGACTATTTATCCTTTTAATTTATAAAAGATCTTTGTCAAACAAAGAAATTTTCCATTTGTTCTGAAAATATTTTTTTTCCTCATTTTGTCATCTGTCTTTTTTTTTAGTTTGATTATAATACTATTTTCCACACAGAATTTTAAAATATATGTATCCACTTTCCTCTATCGCATCTGGATTTTACATCTGTTCAAAAAAGAAAGTATTACAGTAAAAACAAATAAATTAATCCATACTCTCTTACTGAAACTTTGTGAGCTTAATTATATTTTTTAACACCTTTCACTATTTTGTGTCGGGTAAGGAATCTAAGCTATACTTTGCCTAAATATCATTTCTTTACCTAGTTAGGAGTAGTGCAACATTTTCTAAATTCACTACCCCCTTCTATCATTTACTACTTTTCTAGCACAGATTGATCTGATGAGTCTAATTTCAAACATGTTCTAAAACCAGGTCCGTGTTTTAGAACGTCTGAGTTGTTCATGCACACTGATTTTTCTAAATGAGTATTAATATTATTTTGGCTAAATCTCACCCACTTCAAGGGAGAAAATTCTATTCACAGTGTAAATGAATCAAATTATTAGGAGATCAACTAAGAGAAATAACATCTTTTGAAAATAATATGTATTATTAATTTCTCTTTTATATGTTGTCAGTACTAAAGCAAAGCTCCTAGGGAAATATAAACATCATAGAGTCCGGCTGTAGCATTCTGGAGAACTTACAATAGACAAGAGTCTAGTGAAACCCTAACAAGTCCTGCAAGATACTGGGCTCCCCACAATCAGGGATGTGACAGTGAGTCCTGATACATGAGATTTGCATCTATGCCTTTTTATCTTTGATACTCTAAATATTATCTAGTTATATATACACAACACACACACACACACACACGTGTGTGTGTGTGTTATGCATACACATACTTATGTATTTGTGTACACATAATTAAAATAAAGGGGGACACAGTTATGGATACTTTGTAGACATAATCAAACACTGTGTAGAATGGATTTACTGGTTTGAAAGTTTAGGACCCATCTCGTGGGATAACTTAGGCAACTGGCATAATTCAGTCCATAAAACTTTTGTTCTACAGGCTAGTTTGATAAAACGGTATCTGAGGTCTTCAAGGCTCATGAGCAGCCATCTAAGGGGCTGGTCTCTGTTTGTCTGGAGCAAAAAAGAAAGAAGGAAAACAAAGACTCCAAAAAGACACTAGTCTCCAGATCTAATAACCCCTCAGACCATGGCTTCATCTAGCCTGAGCCAGAGAACTACTCACTGTTCTGTCAGGAACACAGTGAAACTCAAAACCCAAACTCCCTGTCAGCGAGTCTGTTCTGACTCATGGTCGTCCTTCACTGGCCTTCCAAGGCTGTAAATCTTAATGGGAAGAGACTGCCCAACTATCTTGCACAGAATATTTTATGCCACCAGAGTGCCCAGAGAAAAATTTAGAACAAGATGCAATACTTTTTTAAAGGTCAGACTTAACAGGGCTGGGCAGAGACTGGAGCAATTCCCAAGATTGTCATTCTGAGCTAAATCTCTGGGTTAAAACTATACCTGAGGTCACTTCATAATACACAATATACAATACACAATACACTAGCTCATAAAAAAGGAGTATTAGCAAAAACCAGATTAGCTCATGAAAGAAAATATCACCAGTGAGGACTGTGTTCCTTTACAAAATCATCTATTTGAGATGAAATGGTCAACACTCACCCTAAAACAAAGAGGAAAAGGTGAAATGGGGCAAGAAAGTCAGACTAAGGGAAATGCAATAGCCAGGAAGGAAACTAGAACAGGGACACACTGTGAAAAATCTAAGCAATCACTGAGAAATATACTTAGAAATTGTTAAATGAGAACCAAATTTATTTAAGCTCTGATTCAAAGCAAAGTCAAGCAATATTTGAAAATAGTAAAATTATTTTAGAAAGTCTTAAATACTTGGTATAACACAAAAGTAAAAAAGCTTTATACCTCTGAATAATTACCATCGTTTTATTGACTTTTTAATATTTTTTTCCCTTTTCACATCTTTATTCTTTAGAAACTTTTTAAAGACTAAAAAAGAAATCCATTAGGGCTAAGAATTAGATTTAAGTCACAAAATTTCTTTCTTTCTTAACCCCCTGCTAAAATAACACAGCTCTGCTCTACTTAGTAGCTGCATGAAGCTCAGGGCCACTGGAACACTCAGCGAGAGAAGAGAACAGATTCTCAACCTTGAAAAAAGCTATAAAACAGAGGCCTGCAACGTTTGAAAAGAGATACCCAAAAAATGCTTTTTACTTTAGAAAATGGGGTTGTTGTTGTTGTTGTTGTTTTTTAAAAAAATCTTCATAAAACCGATCTTATTTGATCTTTGGTAGAACACTGTGTTATAAATAAATGCTATTATTCATCAATGTTTATATCTTGTAAAGAAGGAAAAGGATAAGAAAGCCAATGCTCACATACATTCATTTTCATTGATAATTAACTGGTATTTCCCAAAGAAATCCATATTCATCATTCCCAAGCTGAGAACCCACTTACCTAGTATGTCCTAAAGATTCTCGCCATATCGGCAGCATCACAACCGGCTTAACTGCACACTCCAAAATAGCCAAAGCCAGGGCAAATTCTCTGGGTTTGCTGCACATCTGAACTGCCTTGATCCAATTTGCCCTGTATTTCAGAATAAAAGAAAAAAAAATTATTTCACTTAGTTGACCTGAAACGTGTAAGGGTTCTTATTTACGATGATCTCATCTCATAATCCACATACTTCTAGGTTAAGAAGGTATAAATATACTACATTGTATCAACATAGATTCTGGCTCAAAGAAACGCAGACTGTAAAGGTAGGAAGGAGTTCCAGAGGTCATTCAGTCCTCCACAATTTTTTAAACCTACCACAATGTTCTGGAACCCTATCTAGCCTCCACTTGATTCCAGAGACAAAGATAACTTTCCAGAAATGTACCAAATGCTGGTGCTGGCTCAGTACATAGAAGCCTCACTGTTGTATTAACCAAAGTGAGTGACTTCATTCAATCAGTTCACCGGCAGTTACGTTAGTAAAGTGCACTCCTCTACTTTGAATAAAACCTCAGCATGGTTAGTTGTAGTACATGCACCTCAGTTTCCTTTACCTGTGTGAAGCCCAATTAGGGTGAAGAAAGGAAGAAGGGATGTTGTTTTCTAGTTGGGTGATAGTCAGTCTCAGAGTGGATATGGTAAGAACTTTGGACCCATGAACAGAACCATTCCATTTGAACTCTCCTGCCGGAGTCAGGCAGAATTTATGTGCAAGGTGCCTCCTTTTATCATGATCTTCTCTGTGTTGGTGCTTATTTAAAGCGAACGAGTTGGTGGAGTACTGATTGTGATAGACGCGATACTTCCCTTCTTGACCCAATTTAAAATAGTTGTTGATATTTCCTTTCATGACCACATCTTTCTTGGTGCTCAATCGTGAGATTTCACCTTGAGAGTTAACAACCAGAACCTGTCAAAGAAAAAAGAATGATTTCTTTGTTGCTATCAAAAATCTGATATCTTTTAATAATTTTCACACAACCATTTCAAATAATAACTACACAATAACATCTTATAAATGGAACTTTTTAAAAAAATTTTTTTTATTTTTTTGTGTGTACCATCAAATCAGGTATGACTGATACAAGAGGAGATTGTCCCTCCTTCTCCAGCAGAGCATCTGGGATTGCAGTGCAGCTTCTTGCCATATCAGTGGAACTTTTAAAAGATAAAAACTCAAGTTTAAAAGCTAATTGTTTATAATTAAGGCTACAGAAAAGAAAGAAAACATTTATTAGTGTTATCTGTATGTCAAGGAGCACTGGCTGTGTTGTTGTTGATTGCCTTTGAGTTGAGCACAACTCATAACAATCCTATGAACAAAAGGCCTGATGCCTTTCTGTAACTGTGGACATTTATCCAAGTTCATAGTTTCCGGAGGCATTGTAGGTTAACAGTTAGCCAAGGTCAGTGGTTCAAACTCACTTGCTGATCCACAGGAGAAAGGGGGAGAATTTGCTTCTGTAAATATTTACAGCCTCAGAAATGCTACAGGGTATTTCTACTACCCAACCACATAGGGTGGGATGGAGTTGAGATCTACTTAATAGCAGTGTATAGTAGACATTAGTCCCTATTAAGTATATTCATGTATCTTGAATATACGCATGAAATGACATATAACTGTATCATTTCTTCAGTTTAGACATGTATTTTAAGGGAAAGGTAGAGGACTACATGTACTAGCATCTCTAAAAATACATTCCTAAAAATACTCTTTGTTCTGCATTTAGCAATTCTAACATAAGAGCCTATAGATACCTTTAAACTGGGTTTTCAAACATTTTATTCCAGCCCTTTTGTGGACTGTAAAAGCAACAGTGTGTTGTCTTAATAAGCTTTCTGAAAAATGAGATCTCATACAGTAGACTAGACTTGCAAGAAAACCGATTGCTGTCCATACTTCAAGGCCACATACCATTTCAGAAGACTTTTGAACACATGTTGCTTTGAAAAACATTATTTCCCATTAAGCTTTCCAACCAAAGAGACACTGGAAAGCCATTTTCCTGGCATTAAAATATTATTTTTTTAAAAGAGATGATTCTATATTATTTCATGTCTATCCTGTGACATACAGCTATAGTTATAGCTCTGTCACCATGGCTAGCTGGGGAGCAGAGATACTGAGCTGTCACATCAAATCTATTATTGTCCATAAGCAGAACTGAGGTGAAACGCTGTTGATGCACTGGAGGCTCTATCTTTTAGCTACAAGTTAAATACTATGACAATAGCTAGAACCAAACATTAAATCATGTACAGTTTAAACCAATATATGAAAAAGAAGCTTCTATTTCTTTTATAGGATTATATATATTTTTTCATTTATTGAGAGAGAGTGTGTGTGTGAGAGAGAGAGAGAGAAAGACCACAAGAGCGCACGAGAGAGCGCCCTCACCCAAGCGTGAGCGCCCTGGTGGCCTAGTTAAGAAGCTGCGCTGCAATCCTGAATGCATGTGGTTTGGAATCCATCAGCTGCTCCACAGGAGAAGGATGGGCAGTCTCCTTCCGTGCAATTCAGTGCCTCTGAAAACCCACTGGAGGGTCAGGTATGGATTGGTTTCAACTTGGGGGCACATGACAAACAACAACTATATAT